>NC_041390.1:298770333-298783481 GCF_002162155.2 Triticum dicoccoides | reverse complement strand
GTGCTGGGGTAGTTCTAGTCTCCCCCCGAGGAGATAAGCTCAGATATGTTCTCCAGATTCACTTCGATTCCTCCAACAATGAAGCAGAGTATGAAGCACTTTTGTATGGGTTGCGCATGGCCATTTCACTCGGCGTCCGTCGCCTCATGGTCTATGGCGACTCAGATTTGGTGGTTAATCAGGTGATGAAGGAGTGGGACGTCAGAAGTCCAGCTATGACTGGTTATTGCAATGCAGTGAGAAAGCTAGAAAAGAAATTCGAGGGGTTAGAGCTTCATCACATCCCCCGACTGAAAAACCAAGCAGCTGATGACCTGGCAAAGATAGGCTCCAAGCGAGAAGCCATTCCCAGCAATGTGTTTTTGGAACACATCCGCTCGCCGTCAGTCCAGGAAGATCCTTTCACAGAAGAAGCCCCACAACCAAAAAGTACCACAGATCCGACTGAAGTCGAAGTTCCTGCTATGGTCGACCTAATCATGGAAGTCTTGGCAATAACTCCCGACTGGACAATACCATACATCGCGTATATCCTAAGGAAAGAGCTCCCAGAGGACGAGGAAGAGGCTCGACAGATCATCCGCCGATCCAAGGCCTTCACAGTCATAAAGGGGCAGTTGTACAGAGAAAGCGCGACTGGAATCGGTCAGAAGTGCATAACACCAGAAGAAGGTCGGATAATCCTTGATGATATCCACTCGGGAACCTGTGGCCACCATGCGTCCTCTCGGACCATTGTGGCTAAAGCATACCGAGCGGGATTCTTCTGGCCTAGAGCAAATGAGATGGCAAAAGAGATAGTCGACAAGTGCGGAGGCTGCCAGTTCTACTCCAACATGTCACACAAGCCTGCATCAACCCTGAAGACCATTCCTCTCGTCTGGCCGTTTGCTGTCTGGGGACTGGACATGGTTGGTCCACTGAGAACAGGCAGGAGCGGGTTCACGCATGTGCTTGTGGCAGTCGACAAGTTCACCAAATGGATCGAAGCCAAGCCTATCAAGAACCTCGATGCTGGCACTGCTATCAGTTTCGTCAAAGGACTAACATTCAGATATGGAGTCCCTCATAGCATCATCACTGACAATGGGTCAAACTTCGATTCGGACCAGTTCCGAGCTTTTTGCGCCTCTCAAGTCACACGAGTCGACTACGCGTCGGTCGCGCATCCTCAGTCGAATGGGCAAGCTGAAAGAGCAAATGGTCTGATTCTTAAAGGACTGAAACCTCGGCTGATGCGTGATCTCAAGCACGCGGCAGGTGCTTGGGTCGACGAGCTTCCGTCAGTTCTGTGGGGATTGAGGACCACCCCTAACCGGTCGACTGGAAGAACTCCATTCTTTCTGGTTTATGGAGCCGAAGCGGTTCTGCCAAGTGATCTTCTTCACAACGCGCCCCGAGTCGAGCTTTACACCGAAGATGAAGCAGAACAGGCCCGGAAAGACGCAGTCGACCTCCTTGAAGAAGAGAGGGAGATGGCCATGATCAGATCGACCATTTATCAGCAAGACTTGCGTCGATTCCACGCCCGGAATGTGAAGAGTCGAGCCTTCCAAGAAGGAGATTTGGTCCTTCGAGTGGATCAACAGAAACCACACAAGCTTGCTCCCACTTGGGAAGGTCCCCTCATCATCACCAGAGTCCTCCACAATGGAGCGTATTACCTCTTCAATGTTGATCGCCAGATCGACGAGCCTCGAGCTTGGAATGCGGAACTACTCCGCCCCTTTTACACTTAAGTTCCTTCCCATAAAGATGTAATAAGAGAAACTTCCGCAGTTCATTTTTATCAAGGTCAAGAGTGTTCCGATGATTGTTGTCACTTCTGTTTACATACGAGAACCCCCAGTGGGTGACTTAGCCGTGAACCTGTTTCGCCTAAGTTCAAAAAAAATCCTACCGAGTGGAGAGCAAACCTCCCACTCGGGGGCTTAGCTGCAGTCCAGCACTCGCCTAAGTTCTCTTACGCAGAGACTTAGCTGCAGTCAGCACTCGCCTAAGTTCAAAAAAAAAATCCTACCGAGTGGAGAGCAAACCTCCCACTCGAAGGCTTAGCTGCAGTCCAGCACTCGCCTAAGTTCTCCTACGCAGAGACTTAGCTGCAGTCAGCACTCGCCTAAGTTTGAAAAATCCTACCGAGTGGAGAGCAAACCTCCCACTCGGGGGCTTAGCTGCAGTCCAGCACTCGCTTAAGGTCTCCTACGAAGAGACTTAGCTGCGGTCAGCACTCGCCTAAGTTTGAAAAATCCTACCGAGTGGAGAGCAAACCTCCCACTCGGGGGCTTAGCTGCAGTCCAGTACTCGCCTAAGCTCTTCTACGAAGAGACTTAGCTGCAGTCAGCACTCGCCTAAGTTTGAAATCCTACCGAGCGAGAGCAAACCTCCCGCTCGGAGACTTAGCTGCAGCCCAGCGCTCGCCTAAGTGTGAAACATTTCTCATGTCCCAAGGACGACGAGGGGCAGGTCGACTGCCACCTTCTCCTTCGGAGCTCCACCACAGACACAAAGTTACTTCGAGTGAAGATCACCACAGACACAAAGAGATTCAACGACAAATCAAGTTCAAATAAAGCCTAAAATATCCGAGAGACCTCAGATCGAAGTACTCGAGCCCACAGCTCGGCAGAGTTTAACTGTTACACTTCCACTCGGCATTCCGAGGCAAATTTAAGGCAGAGTTTAACGGATTACAAAATACACTCGGCATCCCGAGGCAAGTTTTTTCATTCCTCAGGAGGAGGAGGACTGGCAGGGGCGACAAACTCATCCAAGTCGATCCCATCTGCGATGCGGGTAGCAGTAGCAATAAATGTCTCCATGAAGTCCTGGAAGTTGTGCTTCCTCGTGTTGGCAACTTGGATGGCGGCCAGCTTCTCCTCCCGCGCCTCCTTGCAATGGACGCGGACCAGAGACAGAGCCACGTCGGCACCACACCGAGCTGAAGACTTCTTCCACTCTTGCACTCGGTCAGGGATTCCGTTGAGTCGAGTCATCAGAGACTCGAGATCGTTCTGGAGCGTGGACTCTGGCCAAAGCGTCGGGTCGATCCGCGTCATGGCGACCTTCAGTCGAGCCAAATAATCCACGACGCCGTCAACGCGGGATTCCAGTCGGAGCAGGTTCATGGCAGCTTCGTCCTGCACCGGAGAGTTGATTGGATCCAAACCTGTTTCGATCCGCCCGGTCTCCTCTTCGAAGTTCTGGCAAAGTTCTGCATGCACGGCCCAAGGATAAGTCAAATTTCATAAAACTGAGTCGACACAAAAAGAACCAGTCGGAACTGATTGTGCACCTTCGAGCTTGATGTACAGCTTCTTGGCAAAGCTCCTCAAGTAGCTCTCCAGGTCGTCTCTCCTGCGAGCGACGCTTTCCATCTTCTCGCTCAGAGTGAGGTGCTCCTTCTTCCAACGCGAACACTCCCTGTTGGCTTCCTTCAGAGCGGTCTTCAACTTGGTGTTCTCCCCTTCTAATTGGTCGACCGAAGCCAACTTCTGCGCGGCCAGAGCGGTCTTGTCATCAGCCTCCTTGCAAGCAGCAGCCAAGTCCTGATCCTTCTTCGCCAGAGCTTCTTTCAGTTTTTCTGCAAAAAATGACGATTGAGTCGGAGGAAGCGAAAAGATACTCAAGCCTAAAAACCAACCAGTCGACAAAGGTGTCTTACCTGCGGCGCCGTCTCTGACATTCTGCAGCTCTGTCCTGGCCAGCTCCAGATCAAGGTTCATTTGAATTTGCTGCTTCTCCAAGTCAGCCAAGCAGGTTCCAAGTTCACAAGATTTCTGAAGTCAAAGAGGAGGAGTTACAATTTCAGTAAAAAGGAAAAAGCAACAAAGGCAGTAAACACTAAGACTATGGTCGACTGCCAGCAGTCCACCATAGTCTCGGGGACTACACCCAGTGGGTGCACTTAGCGTGCCCCCACCGGTTCCTATCCCACTCGACCGTTCCCTGAAGTCGAGTCCAAGACAAGCTGCTTCCGAGCAGTTAAGAAACAATAACAGAGTTTCTAAGACTACAGCCGAAGCAAAACATTCGACAGTAGCCTCGGGGGCTACACCCAGTGGGTGCACTCAGCGTGCCCCCACAGTAAAAAAAAAGAGAGAGAGAAAAGACGTCGACTGCCCGCAGTCGACGAGGTTCCACTCGGCACGGCCCGATCAGACAGAGCGAAGAAACTCAACTACGACTCAACTTAAAAAGACTACAGTCGACTGCCAGCTGTCGACCGTAGTCTCGGGGACTACACCCAGTGGGTGCACTTAGCGTTCCCCCACTCGTCCAAGAATTGGCAAAAACACCCAGTGGGTGTACAAACTTAAAGATCTTCGGAAAAGAGATTCTTCAAAGAACATACCAAAACAGACCAAGTGTTGAAGTCGACTGACCTGGACATTGCTCTGAAGAGCCGAGCTTGCGTCGTAAGCTGCCTGGCAAGCCTCCCGAGCCACTTTTACCTGCTCCATCATGACTCCAGCCTGGCGTACAGCCTCCTTCGCAGCACCCGCGTGGTCCTCAGGGACGGGGTATGCAGCAAAAAGCGAAGACGGATCTGCAGTCGACGCTGAAGGCTGCACACTCGTCAAAGGAACAGCGAAAGTCACGGAAGCCCGAGTGGGTTCGCCATCATCCCAAACTGCAGCCTCAGGCGCGGGAGTGGATTGCGGAGCCTTGCCAGCCAACACCTTCTTCTTCCTCTTCACCCTCAGTGGTGTGTTGTCGTCGTCGTCCGGGAGGTCGATAACATGAGGAGGAGCTGCAAGGAAAACATTCAATCGACTGACACCTTCTTCAGTCGACTCGTAAGCAGGACGGCAGTGATCGTACCAGGGTTGGAGGTGACAGCATCCTCCATTTCTTGGTCGTCGTTCCTGGCGGAGACCTCAGAATTTGCACCACTGCAAATCTCGAAAGTTAGTTAGTTGGCCCAGTGAATCGACCAAGGATCCGTCCACAGTCGACAAAGGAAAGCAAGTGTTGTTGTTACCCCGAAATGGTGGGAACAGCTATCTTCATTTTGGGCAAGGCCTTGGGCGGCTTAGATGGCGCCGTTCGTGGGTGCTTCGGAGCCTTCCCGGTCGGCGGAGGAGAAGAAGTCCGAGGGCGTTTCGACGACTGCCCAACAGGAGCGGCCTCCTTGCCACGTTCCTGTGCTGGATCGTGGGCGAGCTTGGACCGTCCCTCCGGGCGGGAGGGTTCAGCCTCCTCCTCCTCCTCACTGGAGAAGATGTCGTCGCCCTCCTCTCCCTCACCGTCGGACTCCCACTCGACCTGGTCGTCCCCGCTCTCGCCTCCGCTCCCCTCACCTTCCTCGGTCGGCCCTTGTGCCCCGCTGGGCGTCGAGTACATCTCAGTGGTAGCCTGGAGGACAACGGACAGGACGAAAGTCAGTCGACTTATACAAAGAAGACTAATACAGAAGGCCAGATATCCGACACAAAGACATAGCTGATCCACTTCATATGAGTTGTCGAGTGGAATCACCCTTCTGGCTCCTCGGGGGTTGTCTTTGTTCCCCGTGATACTTGACAGCCACCCCGCCAGCATCTCATCGGTGACCTCCTCCGGGTGGATCCGAGTGGTGTCGTCAAGGCCAGAATACAGCCACATCAGGTGGTCTCGCGCCTGGAGCGGTTGAATGCGCCTCTGGAGGAAGACCTCTAACAGGTCCATCCTAGTCACCCCCTCACGGACAAGCTCAACCACTCGACCCGCCAACACCTTGACCTGGGCCCTTTCCTCCGACGTGACTTTCAGAGAGACAGGCTTCTCGGCTCGGTCGAGGGAAAAAGGAGGAAGACCAGTCGACCATCCAAGGGTCGCCTGGTCCTGGCAGTAGAACCAGGTCGACTGCCAGCCGCGAACCGACTCCGGGAAGGTGATAGAGGGAAAACAGCTCTTCCCCCTCGTCTGGATCGCCAGGCCCCCGTACAGCTGGATCACTTGCGTCTTTTCATCACTCGACTTGGCCTTTTTAACCGACTAAGAGCGGCAAGTGAAAATATGCTTGAAAAGCCCCCAATGCGGACGGCAACCCAGGAAGGCCTCGCACATGGAAATGAACGCGGCAAGATAGACTATGGAGTTGGGGGTAAAGTGATGGAGCTGCGCTCCGGAGAAATTCAAGAAACTCCGGAAGAAAGGATGGGGCGACAGAGAAAACCCTCGGTCGATGTGGGTGGCTAGGAGCATGCACTCACCGTAACGGGGTTGAGGTTCGATCTCTCCCTCCGGAAGACGCGCAGCTTCGTGGGGAATGGCTCCCTCCTCAACCATGTCGTCAAGATCGTCTTGCTGGAGCACCGAGGGCATCCAGTCGCCCTGGATCCAACCTTTGGGCAGAGCGGTCCTGGAGGAGGATCCGCCCCGAGCAGATCTCTTCCAAAGCGGTGGTCTTGCCCTTCACCATCGTCGCCGGAGAGATCTCGCACAGGCTCGCGGTGCTAGGGTGAGAGCGGAGGTAGCAGAGAGACTGGCAAAGGGAGAGAGGAAGAAGGAAGGAGAAGAGAGCGCACGGCTTGGAAACCTCGAGCCGGCAACTTATAAGGGGCCGCTCCCGAGTGGCTGACCGGTAGGCCCAGGCCATCCAGTCAAATCCCGCAACAGACGCGCGCGCAGTACGTGGCGAAAAAGGCGACGCGGAGATCGAGGAACTTCTGCTTTATCGCTCCCGATTACTGCGGCGGCTCCCGTCCCGCGCGCTTCCCAAAATCCAAATCCCACGACATCCGCGGGCCGCAGAACAGCTTGCTAAAAAACAGAAGACCCCGATCGCGCCGGCACTCGGTATGGCACAAACAAAGAAATTCACTCGACGGAAGGCCTGGAATGGATCAAGGCGACTGAAAAATGTTGGCAACGTCATCCGTGACGATTGTCCCGAAACGAGGCGCTCACATAGCCCGAAGAACCAGTCGGAAAGATCTCCAACTCTTTCCCTACTCTAACCTCGATCCATTCGGGGGCTAATGATGAAGACATGTACCTAGGGTAGGGACACGGACCTGACCGAAGGGTCCTACTCTAGGACACCCCTGGGAGAAATCACCTTTCAATCGACTTGAAGGCATCCCACTCGACAGGTTCAAGACACTCGACCAAGAAGCTACCACTCGACCAAGAAGCTACCACTCGACCATGAAGCTATTCACTCGACTGCCAGGAGATCTACAGTCACTCCGTAGGCAAACGGTCAGCTGTTAAGTAGTCTTCATGGTCATTACAGCACTTTATTAGAGGCGTTACCAGTAACGCCCCATCTTAAACGTACTTCAAAACCCTGCATTACTGAGGGCAGGAGGGGGTCGGCGAACTCTATATAAGCCACCCCCCTCCTCAGTAGGAAGGGTTCGCACCCCTGTAATCCATACACGCATAATCCAGTCGACCGCCTCCGGGCTCCGAGACGTAGGGCTATTACTTCCTCCGAGAAGGGCCTGAACTCGTAAACCTCGCATGTAAAAACTTCCCAATAGCTAGGATCTAGCCTCTCCATACTCACCCCCCTACATCACTGTCAGAGTTAGAACCACGACACCTGGCAAAATTCATGGAGGCATCCCACTATGCCTACAACATTCTGAAGATGCCAGGTCCAATGGGCATCATTTCCATTCCATCAGACAAGAAATACGCAATCATATGCATGGACAAGATGTACCAAGAAGCAGTCGTTGCAGAGGCCGCAGAAGCTACTGCTCCTGCTAAGGAAAGCAAGAAAGGTAAGAAAGCTAGGAAGGTTGCCAACAAGGATTCCCGGAAGCGCACTTCTTCGGAGTGCGCTACTCCTGTTGGTGACTTGCCGGAGAATTCCAATAGCAAGAGATCCAAGGCTGCTGCACCCACTGTGAAGAAAGTCCCGGCAGGACTGGCTGGTGCCGATGGTACATTGACTGTTTGTGCCACCCTTGACGACAAATAGGAAAGTGCGCTCATTGCCTTCCTGTAGGCGAATGTCTATGTGTTTTCTTGGCAACCATCTGACATCCCCGGTGTTCCCAGGGAGGTAATCGAGCACCACCTAGTTGTTTGCCCACATGCCCGGCCCGTCAACAGAAGGTCCGGAAGCAAGCTTTGGAGAGGAAACAGTTTAGCTGAAGAGATCAAGAAACTTGAGGCAACTGGTTTGGTAAGAGGAGTATTGCATCTAACATGGTTAGCAAATCCAGTGGTGGTGTGCAAGGCGAATGGGAAATCTAGGCTTGGCATAGGTTTCACAGATCTGAATAAAGCATGCCCGAAGGACCCTTTCCCCTTGCCGTGCATCGACCAAATTGTGGATTCCACCTCCGGGTGTGACCTGCTTTCCTTCCTGGATGCCTACTCTAGATACCACCAGATTTTGTATGGATGCATTCATAAACCCATGCGGCACATATTGTTTTGTATGGATGCCCTTTGGGTCAAAGAGAGATGGATCCACTTTTGTGAGAGCAGTACAGACTAGCTTTGAGTCCCAGCTACATAGAAATATTGAAGCCTACATGGATGATATAGTGGTCAAAACCAAGGACAGATTGACTCTCATTCAGGACTTGGAAGAGACCTTTGCAAATCTGTGCAAGATCAACTTGAAGCTGAACCCGGAGAAGTGTGTGTTTGGCGTTCCTTCTGGCAAGCTACTTGGCTTCTTCTTGTACCACCGGGGGATAGAGGCCAAACCCGACAAAATCAAGGTGATTGAGCAAATTCAAGCACCCAAGACAGTTAAAGACGCGAGGCGTTTGACTCGACGTGTTGCCGTGCTGAGCAGGTTCATTTCCACGTCCACTGAGCGTGCCCTTCCGTTCTTCAAAATCTTGAAGAAGGCGGGGCCCATGAAGTGGACTCCGGAGGCAAACGTTGCGCTACAAAATTTGAAGACCTACGTTTCCTTTGTTCCCACCTTAGTCGCTCCTAAACCACAAGAGCCGTTGCTGCTATACTTAGCAGCGACCAATCAAGTGGTTAGTGCAGCGCTGGTGGCACGGCAGGAGGTGGATGAAGCGGCAACAGCAACCGCTGCCCCCTCTTGTGAGGAAAGTGGACACATACCGGCAAGGTCAGCTGCAGATAAAAAAAAGAGCGGGGCAATGGTGACAGTTCCAAGGTTGCGGCAAGGAAGAATGTGGTGCAGCGGCCAGTGTACTTCATCAGCTCCCTGCTACTGGGGGCTAGGTCGAGGTACCATGGCGTGTAAAAGTTAATTTTTGGGCTCATCATGGCCTCAAGGAAACTATGCCAGTACTTCCAAGCCCACGAGATCACGGTTGTCACCGGCTTCCCCTTGCAACACATACTGAGGAACCCTGAGGCCACCGGCAGAATGGAATGGGCTTCAGAGTTTTATAGCTTCGGTTTGAGGTTTGAGAGCACGTCAACTATTCAGAGCAGAGCACTAGCAGAGTTCGTTGTGGAGTGGACGCCTACCCCTGATAAAGAAGAGCTGGAGACAATTATCCTTGGTAAGGAAGCGCCCCAAGTATGGATCATGTACTTTGATGGTGCCTTCTCCCTACAAGGTGCAGGAGCTGACGTGCTTCTCGTTGCTCCCACTGGGGAGCACCTCAAGTACGTCATTGAAATGCACTTCCCCCAGGAGAAGGCTACCATCAACATTGCAGAATATGAAGGACTCATTGCCGGGCTCAGGATTGCAACAGAACTGGGAAGCAAGAAGTTGATTATCCGTGGAGATTCGCAACTTGTGGTAAGGCAAGTAACCAAGGATTATCAAAGTCCATTGATGGAGGCATACGTCAAGGAAGTGAGGAAGTTGGAGGAGCGCTTTGATGGATTGCAAATAGAGCACATACCACGTGCGGAAAACAGCATTGCTGATCATCTATCAAAGTGTGCTGCACAAAAACTCCCTGTGGAACCAGGGACTTTTGTTCTCCATCTGACTTAACCCTCCGTATCCCCGGCAACAGTGGCCAGAAAGAGGAGGAAACTAGACTTCGACAAGCCTCTCCCGGCAGAGCTTCCCGAAGCCCCCAGCAAAGAGCTTGGCAGGAACAACTCCCCTTTGATCGGTGAGCTACACCCTCCCACCAAACTACCAATCTTTGCGGTTGAGGCATGCACTCCCGTGAATGAGGAGGTGCCACTAATCCTCATTGTTGAGTCTCCTGCTCCAACTTGGGCACATCACATAGTCCATTTCCTCCAAACAGGAGAATTTCCCAAAGAGAAAGAAGAAGCTGAAAGAATAGCCTGAAGGGCCAGTATGTATCAGTTCGTTCATGACATGCTATACAGAAGATGGCCCAACGGTGTGAAATTGAAGTGCATTTGCCAGGAAGAAGGAAAGGAACTGCTGGCGGAGATACACAAGGGTATGTGTGGCTCCCATATTGGATCAAGGGCCTTGGTTGGAGAAGCTTTACGGCAAGGTTTCTACTAGCCCACGGCCCTCCAAGATGCAATTGAGCTAGTCACCAAGTGTGAAGGCTGCCAGTTCCATTCCAAGAATATCCATCAGCATACTCAAGCTCTCCAAACAACCCCTTTGTCATGGGCATCTTCAGTCTTGGGGCTTGACATCTTGGGCCCCTTCCCCCGTGCTACCAGGGGCTTTGAATTCTTGTATGTTGCAATCAATAAGTTTACAAAGTGGCTGAAATTGAAGCCCGTGAGGAAGGTGATTGCACAGTCAGCCATCAAGTTCTTGAAAGGATTGGTGTGCCGTTTCGGAGTACGTGCTAGAATCATCACTAACAATGGCACCCAATTCACAAGTCGCGCCTTCATGCAATACGTGCATTCCCCTCAGAAGCAAGATCTCATTTGCCTCTGTTGCACACCCTAAAAGTAACGAACAAGCTAAGAGGGCAAATGCTAAAGTGCTGCAAGGACTCAAGACAATAACATCTGATAGGTTGTAGAAGTGTTGAAGGCGATGGATCTATGAGCTGCAATTGGTTCTTTGGTCCCTCCGTACGACATCAAATCGAGCTACCGATCAGACTCCCTTCTCCCAAGTCTATGGGGCAGAAACAGTGATCCCCACGGAACTCATATACGGATCACCTCGAGTACTAGCATAGCATGAAGTAGAGCTAGAACAGCACCAACGTGATGACACTGTGCTACTTGAGGAGAACCGTCTCCGGGCTGCTACGTGTGCTGCATGTTACCAGCAATCCATGCATCGCTATCACAGCGGCAGGGTTCATGCCCGGAGCTTTGAGTTAGGTGACCTTGTCCTTAGGCATGTTCAGTCCGCCAATGGTACAAACAAGTTGACGCCGAAGTGTGAAGGCCCTTACCAGGTAGTACGAGTCACCGGACCCGGCGTAGTCCATATGGAGATCGGAGATGGCTTGAGTTGCAAAACTTAAGGAACATTGAGAATCTCAGTAAGTTCTACCTATAAGGCACGGCTGTCGGGCCTTGCCCGACAGCCACCCTTTTGTACAAGCCTTGCCGATGTTGCATGTAACCCTTTGTACAAAGCCAGACACAGACCCTGAGCAACAGATAAATAAACGAAGCACTGGGGGCCCCGAAGGAGCTTGCATGCATGCATAAACATATCATGAGCATAGCATGAGCCTGTAGATAAGATCGCATGTAGCTCTTTTTCATCTGCACTAAGCTACAAGGTTCTTACCGTGGACTTTATAAGAAGAAACGAAGACAAGGCTACATAGTGGTCCCCAGCAAGCCAAACAGATAAGTTCCTTCTTATCCATACGTGTTCTGTAAAGTGAAACTTGTGCATATGAAAACCTCGCCACCTTCGCAGCATAGGTGCTCCCACCCTTTTGACTCGAACACTACTTCAGTCAAGGTGGTCGCAATGGCCTTTGATGGAAAATATTCGGTGGGGGGGCGGTCCCTTTTTGTAGTTTTGTGCCCGGCAGGCCTAGCCCCGTGGCAACAAACTAATGGCACCGGCAGGATAGCCTGTCGGGGAAAACTTGTTTACTTAAATGTATAGAGGCACTCCACCTCTGGGTGAATTGAATACGAAGATTCGTGTGTTTTGCCAAGATTTTCTTTCTCGGGTCTGCTTGCTCACGTACGCAAATCCGTCCTCGAAACCTTAGCGTACCTTGCTAATCCTTGGAGAAATCCTGGGTCTTGCCTTCTATCATGCGCTTGACATGGTGTTGTAGTGCTGGGTCATCCGGCTGGGCCTTGCGCATCTCATCCTCGAGGGTAGGAGTAACTTCCAATATATTAGCAAGACTGGCATCAAAAATAACCAAATTGAGCTGAGCGATCTCTTCTTGGAGTTCAGGAGGCAAGGACTCCATTATTTAATTCAGACTAGCAGGCTTGCGGCTGAGGGCATCGGCAACCACGTTGGCTTTACCCGGATGATAATTTATTCCAAGGTCATAATCCTTGACCAACTTGAGCCATCTTCACTGTCGAAGGTTTAAGTTTGGTTGAGTGAATATATACTTGAGAGTCTTGTGGTCGGTGAATATCTGATACCTTTTTCCAATGAGGTAGTTTCTCCAAATTTTCAAAGCATGCACAACTATGGCCAACTCCAAATCATGCATTGGATAGTTCCCTTCGTGAGGTCGTAGTTGTCGATATGCCTATGCTACAACCTTGCCATCTTGCATGAGTACACATCCAATACCTCTCCTGGATACATCATAGTATACATCAAAGCTGCAGTAGATGTCTGGAAGAGTCAACACTCACTACAAAAAAAGACACATCTGTGACATTTTGGGCCGAACGAATTTTTTTTCTTTCATACACATGACACTTCTATGACGATAATTGTGGCAAAACCCGATATCATCATAGATGTGGGGGGATCCAACTTCTATGACAAAAAATCATGACAGAAAATGGGCTTTTCGTCTTGGGCAGGCCGGAGACACAGCTGCATGACATACTTTGGGCAGTCCATGACGAAAAAACCGTGGTAGAAGCAAGGGGGAGGAAAATTTCGGGGAGTTCCCGGTTACGGTGGGAGGTCGGGGGCCGAGCGACGCGCGCTTCTCTGTACACGTACGTGCGTGTGTGCGAGGCGTTGGCTCTAACTGAACCCGAGCGAGGCGTTGGGCTCTAACTGAACCCAAGCGATTGCACTGCAGGCTACGCGTTACTGAACCCGATCGATCGATCGATGGCCGTTAATTGAACCCGATCGAGTGATTCCTTCGCTACTACTGCTAACTGAAGCCGATCGATGCTGCCTCTAG
>NC_041390.1:298744701-298769980 GCF_002162155.2 Triticum dicoccoides | reverse complement strand
AGGAGCCGGTGGAGAGGGCTGGTTGAACAGTAGCTGGTGGAGTAGCGCGCGGTGAATGCTGGATGAACAGGAGCCCGTGGATGAACAGTCGCCGGTGGAGGCTGGAGGAGGTCGACGGTGGATGAATAGTAGCTCGTGGTGGCTGGAGGGGGTCGACGGTGGAGATGAACAGTATCTCGTGGAGTCCCGTTTTGCGGTACGCCACACCCCTCCCGATGAACAGGACCCCCGTTTCGACCGTAGCGCTCCAACACAAGTCTGTTTCATCCGTTTTGCGGTACGCCACACCCCTCCCGATCAACAGGACCCCCATTTGGACCATAGGAGGCCCGTTTCCTCCGTTTTGCGGTACGCCAGATCCCTCCTGATGAACAGGATCCCGTTTCGAACATGGCCAGTCGAACACAAGACTGTTTCCTCCGTTCTGCGGTACGCTAGGCCTCATTTCCATCGCCTGTTCTGTCCACCCGATGAACACGACGCATTCCGTTGCCCACCCATGAACACGACGCATTCCGTTGCCTCACCATGAACACGATGCGTTCCGTTGCCTCCCCATGAACACGACGCATTCTGTTACCTCCTCATGAACACGACAACGATGTTGTTTCTCCGTTCTGACCCAGCCATGTCCACGAGTTCTGGCCGTACGTATGTGCGAGTAGGCGTTCGTGACCCCGCCCGTATGTACATATACGTGGCCGTATTTTCTTTCTTGCACCCTGGCCCATGTACATATGTGTACATGCTACGTGCGCGCCTCTACTATGACACGTGCGCGCTTGTACATCGACTAGTATATATGTACATACACGTTCGCGACCAGAATGACAATGCTACATACGCTTCGACCAGGTGGGTCCCGACTATCACGCACTTCCTTGCGTGCGAAGATGTAGCTGGTGGGTCCCAGCAGTCAGGGGCAAACATTTTTTTCACGAAATAAGGTGGCCCGTCCGGTGGGTCCCCGCTGTCAGGTGGAGGAATAATTATTTTGCGCGTAATAAGGAGGCACTTCCTTGCTGTGGCCGTGGACCCAGCTATCAGCGTCTCCATGCACAGTACTCTTCCGATGGAAGTCGGTCGTTGACCACAATGACCACGCCGCGCCAAGAGCATCACGGCGGTGGACGACGGCAAGGCCTAGGAAGGGGACGACGCGGAGCCGGGGAAGACGCGGTAGTGGAAGCCCGCG
Organism: Triticum dicoccoides; assembly: GCF_002162155.2. Lineage (NCBI taxonomy): Eukaryota > Viridiplantae > Streptophyta > Magnoliopsida > Poales > Poaceae > Triticum > Triticum dicoccoides. The sequence goes on along the minus strand of NC_041390.1, from coordinate 298,768,785 downwards.
TGGAGAGGAGTACAAGGGTTCACTGGTTCGGCTGCGGTGTGAGGCTGTTGTCGCCGCAGGGCCTGGCCAGCAGTGGGAATAGTAGGGGGCGGTGAGGCCTCTGCGGCAGCACAGCTGGCCACGGGAGGCAGGAGCATGCGGCACGACCGGCGCTGCTTTGGGCGGCTGGAGCAAGAAGACCAGAGGTTGAAGAAGCACTACGGCCGTTGGATGGACATCGTACGGTCACTGGAGCTAGAATCATTCATGTTGACTAAGTTGACAAAGCCCTTCATCCCCGTCAACTTAGTAGGCCCACAAGTCAGCCTCCCACTAAGGTGGGTCCCAGCTAGCCGGGGGAGTATTCATTTTTTTTTGCGTAATAAGGAGGCACTTCCGGTGGGTCCGAGCTGACAGCGGGGGGAACGTTTTTTTCGCGTAATATGGTGGCCCGTCCAGTGGGTGGCAGCAGTCAGGGGATACTGATTTTTTCGCAAAATACTGGTGGCCCGTCCGGTGGGTCCCCGCTGTCAGGTGGAGGAATAATTATTTTCCGCATAATAAGGAGGCACTTCCTTGCGGCTGTCGTGGACCCAGCTGTCAGCCTCTCCACGTACAATACTCTTCCGATGGAAGTCGGTCGTTGACCACATTGACCACGCCACACTGAGAGCACCACGGTGGTGGACGATGGCGAGGCATAGGAAGGGGACGACGCCGAGCCAGGGAAGACGCGGCAGTGGATGCCCATGCAGAGAGGAGTACGAGCGTTCATCAGTTCGGCTGCGGTGTGAGGCTGCCGTCGCCGCAGAATAACAGGGGGTATGGGTGAGTAGAGGGATGCCCTGGCCAGCGGTGGGAGTAGTAGGGGGCGCTGAGTCCTGCGCGGCAGCACAGCCGGCCTTGATAAGACGAAAAGAACTTGAACAGAAGGGCACAACACTCCGGTTAAATGGATAGGCATGAAAAGAACACGATCCTGACAACACAAGAAGAAGGGTTGAAGAGAGCAACATCACAATGCCTTCGGACGGAAGAAATAGAAGATAGATAATTGAAATAAAAGAATGGAGGAGAAAATGCCAACTTCTGTCACACTTGAGCTTGAAAAGGCATCCTTAGTAGAAGGGTCGAACGGAGTAGTTGGAAAAATCCACAACGAAAAGTATAAGCTTGATGTGGTCTTGTCGCGTACATCTCAAATTATGAGGTGACAACATGCCACTCACGGAAAAAAGAATTGGATTGATATGAACAAATTGACGAGAAACTAATTCACCGGGAGGATAAAAGAAAACTTGGATCAATTATACGCGCCATTAATAGCATTATGTTATGATGAACCACTTGCAATGATTTAGATGGATCTCCATGATAATTAGAGCTTGGAACTCCGATAAAGAAAAGATAAAGCATCTCGAACTGAGAATATGATATGATGAACCACTTCGGAAAAAGGAATTAATCACTTGGATGGAACAAGAATAAGAATTATGTTATGCGTATACTTCACCAATTTAAATTGATGACAATCAACGGATTTGGCATATTGCTTATCCTCGTAGAAAGATTAAGATAGATATAGCGCAAACTTGAGAAGGTCTTCAACGAACCACCGGTAGAATTTGAAAAGCACGAATGCATAGATATGATACACGAAGGAAGAAAAACTCTTGAACGAATCACCGTAAGAATTGAAAATGAATGGAGTAAAGATAAAGAAACACCGGGAAGAATTAGCAAATGAACGAACATGCTTGAGTGAATTTAGACCCATGAGAAGATTACGAGCTGATTATAGAATCCTTGATTTAGACACCGGTATGATTTAGAGTATGAGAGTTGAAAGCTGGAATGAATAAGTCTTATTAAATGATGGGCTTCGGGGAAAAGAAATGGAAAACAACTCATCAAATGCTCCGGATGGGTGAAAATAATTCTCACAATCGAAAAATAATTATGAGAGGATGGCAACAAGCTAGAATCACGAATCTTGAAGAGAATGGAGCAAGATTAAAGAGAAACTCTTCTTCGGTCTTCAAAATCCGAGAATGACGACGAGAAACACCACCATGAATTATTGAGGCACACCGGAATGAAGAATAGAAAGGTTGAGCCAACGATGAAAAGAATTTTGAAAGATCTTGGAGAAAGACATTTGAATGATGGTAAATCATTCTTACGTCAAACTTCGAAAAGAATTTGAGAATACCTCCGAGAAAATAAGAAGAGTCAGGTAAGATCCTGGGAAAAGACCTGTGGGTTAGGGCCCACTCAAAAGAAACACCGTTGAAAAGATTACTTGAAAAGGAGAAATCACCGGTTGAATTAGATTACTTGAATGAGATAACATCCTCGAAAGAGCTTGAAAGGATCTTGAATGACAAGACGAGCCTTTTGAGAAAACTTGAGCACGCCGGAACAAATGAATAGCGAGAAGTGAATTATTATGAAGTGCACCGATATGAGAAGGCATTGAAATGAGGAAAAGGATATGACCAACAAAGCTTGAATTAGTTCCACCGGAGAAGAAAGAGAATGAATAATGATAACTTGAAGCTCCGTTAGTATCTTCTTGAGAATCACCGGATAAGAACATTGACGAAAAGAATGGAGAGACTTCACACGAATAAAAAGATACTTGATTAAGAAATCTGAGTCCTTGAAGAAAACAAAGGGAGGGAGGGTGGGAAAAACAAAGACAACTTGGAGATGGATGAAACAAACACCGTTGAGAAAACTGAGATTGAATCTTGCGGATGTTGAAAATGAATGGATCCACTTGAAGAGAGACACGCCGGTGAGAAGAATTGACATGACAATCTCAATAAACGAGAAGGATTAGTATTCACATAGGAATATGAGAACACCATTTGGGGAAGGTATGGAATCAACATTTGACTTCGAAGCAACTCGAATACCACAACTCAAAACAAAAACAAAGGATTGGCTTGCGGAATAAGCCAGAACAAACATATGATAGAGATTTTGTGCGAAGTTTTCGTGGTGGGGCCTACACGGGCTCGATCGTACAACACCATCATGTACAAGGCAGTGCACATGACATACGAAGCGTCCCCGAGTCGGCATAGCCAAGGACTCTTTAAGACACAACGAGACCACTGTAAAACCGACCGTGAATAGGCGGACCACTAGACGTCGAACCCCAATTTCGTATCATACATCTGTCGGAAAGATATCCTAAGAGCTACTTGAATTCCCACCTATGAAACTCCCGAACCTTTCCGGTTATGCAATCAGGTGTTGGGGGTACAGGGGAAGCATAATATCTCACCCAAACTAGCAAATCCTACATCCAGCCGTATCCATCCTTCAACACATAACCGAGAAAACTTCGGAAACCATCTACCTCAACCTTCGAAAAGTATCCGTTATACAAGTTATGGCGATACTCCCGAACTCCCGCCCCAGTACTGGGTGGCGTCGAGGTTATCTCACCAACGAACTGCATAAAAGAGATTTTTGATGTCGGCGTACTAAACTCAGGTATTACAGAACTACAACGATAAAATTATGATGACAACACCTCTGAGCTCAACTCCCTGGGACACTTCCACAAAACCCCTGACAGGAGGCACCAAGCAATGTTCTCGTCACAAAACCATCGGAACGATTCCAAGATACCCGCGTGATCCTAAATTTTTTTTAGAGAAATTTGAGAAGAGAAGAGTCAAAACTCTACGTCAGGATGCCTTACCAGAGCGATGAAGGGACTGGGAAGTAAAAAGAATTCCTAAACTCTCTGATATATAATTCCAAAATGAGTCAAAACATTTTTCTAGACACAACTCGGCCGCTAAAAACGATCAAGCAATGGTGCTCCTAATGTCGGGGAAGGCTCTGATATCAACTTGTAACGCCCTCGATGCGGCTATATCTCCCACGTGTCGAAGCACGATTTAGAGGCATAACCGCATTGAAAGCAATGTCGCAAGTGAGGTAATCTTCACACAACCCATGTAATACATAAGGGAAAGAAATACATAGTTGGCTTACAATCGCCAGTTCACACAAATACATGAATAAAGCATTACATCATCCAAATACAATCAAGGTCCGACTACGGAACCAAACTAAAAGAAGAACCCCAAATGCGACAAGGTCCCCGATCGACCCAAACTAGGCTCCAATACTGATCAACTAGAACGAAACAAAACAAAGGTCAAGATCTTCATCGAGCTCCTCCTGAGCTTGGTTGCGTCATCTGCACGAACTCATCGGCACCTGCCAGCTGGTTTTGGAAGTAACTGCGAGCCACGGGGACTCAGCAATCTCGCACCCTCGCGATCAAGACTATTTAAGCTTATGGTTAAGGTAAAAGGTATGAGGTGGAGCTGCAGCAAGCGACTAGCATATATGGTGGCTAACATACGCAAATGAGAGCGAGAAGAGAAGGCAAAGCACGGTCAATAAAATTATGATCAAGAAGTGATCCTAGAACAACCTACGTCAAGCATAACTCCAACACCGTGTTCACTTCCCGGACTCCGCCGGAAAGAGACCATCACGGTTACACACGCAGTTGATTCATTTTAATTAAGTTAAGGTTCAAGTTATCTACAACCAGACATTAACAAATTCCCATCTTCCCATAACCGCGGGCATGGCTTTCGAAAATTCAAATCCTTGCAGGGGTGTCCCAACTTAGCCCATGACAAGCTCTCACGGTCAACGAAGGAATAGACCTCCTCCCAGACATTCTGATCAGACTCGGTATCCCAGTTCTACAAGACATCCTCGACAATGGTAAAACAAGTCCAGCAAGACCACCCGCTGTGCTGACAAATCCCGATAGGAGCTGCACATATCTCGTTCTCAGGGCACACCGGATAAGCTAAGCGTACAAGAGCCGACGTAACCCAAGTTGCCAAGGGATGGCCCTGCACGGTGCTCTGGGTTGGACCAACACTCAGAGGAGCACTGGCCCGGGGGTTTAATAAAGATGACCCTTGGGCTGGCCGACCCAAGGGAAATAAAAAGGCTAGGTGGCAAATGGTAAAACCAATGTTGGGCCTTGCTGGAGGATTTTTATTCAAGGCGAACTGTCAAGGGGTTCCCATTATAACCCAACCACGTAAGGAACGCAAAGTCCGGGAACATAACACCGATATGACGGAAACTAGGGCGGCAAGAGTGGAACAGAACACCATGCATAAGGCCGAGCCTTCCACCCTTTACCAAGTATATAGATGCATTAATTAAATAAGATATATCATGATATCCCAACAAAATATCCATGTTCCAACATGGAACAAGCTTCAATCTTCACCTGCAACTAACAACGCTATAAGAGGGGCTGAGCAAAGCGGTAACATAGCCAAACAACGGTTTGCTAGGACAAGGTGGGTTAGAGGCTTGGTTTAACAATATGGGAGGCATGATAAGCAAGTGGTCGGTATCGCAGCATAGGCATAGCAAAAGAGCGAGCAACTAGCAAGCAAAGATAGAAGTGATTTCGAGGGTATGGTCATCTTGCCTGAGATCCCTCAAGGAAGAAGAACGAGTCCATGAAGAAGACAAACGGACATAGACAAACGGGTCCTCACAACACGACGTTACCAGAACCAGCCCGAAGAAGCAAACACCGGAAAGAAGCACACAACATAGTAAACAATCATCACATAACATGGCATGATGCGCAAACAAGTATGATGCATGTCCGGTTTAAATATGCATGGCATGGCAAAGTGCACAAACAATACTACAAATTAAGTGGATCTCAATATGCAACGAGTTGCATATTGATGGAACACCACATGACTTATTTAGTTCTCTCTCGGTTATGTACCCAACAATATTAAATGTTATTAAGCATGGAAAGAGGTGAAGCATAAAAGAAACTATCTAACTAAGCAATTTAAATGGGGCCGGATATAACAAACAACAAATCTGGTAAATCCCTATATGCATTAGCAATTTAATGCAACAAGAATTTAAACATTTTAATTGTTGTTACTATGATGCGGATGACATGGGAAAGTTTTATGCAAGTTTTAAAGAAAATGTTGATAAGAGCATAATATGGAGCATATGTCATCGTGGCGGAAAGAAAGGATGCCACGGCGACGATAACGGAAACGGTACCACGACAACATTCCAGTTCTAGTAACTCGATTGAGATACCGATGCAAAGGAGAAGTGTGCGGGTGCGTGCAAAAGATGGTGGGGCGCTCCCGGATACCGGGTTCCCACATGTCGGTGGCAAGGCAAAAGAGGGGCAACGTGCACCGATAGTTCAGACTCGAGGCAAAACAAGGGTGCATCTCATACAACATGCATTCATTTGTTCACGGGCGTCGTCTCGAGGTTATACCTTCGAAGCGTGCAAATCGGACGATAGTGGAAGTAGGGGTACATGATGTCTTGTCGAAAATCACGGCGGCGGTAGTTGTACCCATGTTGTCGTCGAACTTGATGGAACCAATGTCCTCGAGGGTAGTCGTGGGAAGTAGTCGTACCCGCGAACTTGTCGGATCCACGGCGACGGTAGTTGTTCACGGCGCTTGTGACTCGCGGTTCTTCGGGCAACGATAGTCATGCACGTCCGTAGATGTTCGGGGTCGCGACATGAAACTTGACTTCCACGGGGTCATTGAGGGTCGACGATAGTGGTTCACGTTTTGAAGCCGTTCGAGTCATCGGTGGAGGAACTTGGCGGTCCATGTAGTCGAACTTGGCGCATCCGAATGGTACTTGGTGAATCCCCGTAGTCGTGCACGGGTCGTAGAGGAAGCGTTTCGGTCTGTTCTAGTACGAGCATCCATATGGTCTTGCCGATGGTGTAGTTGCCGAGTACCATGGAGGCGGTCTTGGCATGTAACGAGCAACGATGTGGTGCATAGACAAGGAGAAGGGCATCGATAGCAGAGGCGCAGTGCAGGTCATAGGGGAAGGAGAGGCCGACGCGGGCTCCTGTGTGTGGGGTCGAACGAGAGGAGGAAGGAGATCGGGAAGAGGAGGTTGGCGGTGCTAGGAGATTGAAGAAAGAGGAGGGGGATCGAGCCAGTCTTCCTGGCACGATGCGTGTGTTGTGCGGCGGCGTACAGGATCGAGAGGGAGAGATGGGGATCGAGTGGAGGGGATCGGGGTAGCTAGGGTTATGGAGCTGGTGGGGCGGCTGGGCCGTAGAGGCCAGCGCTGGGGTGGGCCTAGGGAGGCCCAAGTGGGCTGCGGCTGCCCTGAGGTGCAGCTGGGCCTAAATGGCCTGTTGGGCACCCTCTCTCCCACTCAAAAGAGAAAAAAACAGAGATAAGGAAGAAAAGAAAGAGAGGATAGGGGACGAAGTTGGACGCGCGGATAGTTTTCCCGGACTCACAAAATTGAGTTTGACCCAATAAAAATAGAAACGACAAGATTGAAAGATATAAATTCAAACTCATTTGAATTTAATTCAAATGGGTTTGAACTGGGACTTGGTAAAAGGAAGGTCCAAAAATGTTCGGATTTTTGGAGGAGCCCCGGTAAAAGGGAAAAGAAATATTGGGCAAGGTTTGGAGATCAACTCGAAGCAGAGAAGGCATGGGGTTATATTTGCAAGTGTGTTCCGGTGAATTCCAACAAATGGAATATTTAATATAGCTCCCTACTATCGGGAGGGTATGTTATAAAGAGAAGTCACCAGGTGAATTCCCTCGGTTTAAATGGATCAAAGGTCCATGCCATTTATTTAGTTGAGTTAAGAAAAGAAATGACATGATGGCATGATGACATGATGCAATGCACATAATGCAATGATGAATGCAAAGAACCAAACAAAATACACGACGAAACCCGGAAACCCTGGAAGGCATCTGAAGCTCCGGTCTTGGGGCGTCACACGAGTAGAACACAAGTGAGTTGTGGGCGATACAAGTCATACTCCTTACCAGCATTTCATACTTTGGTTCAGCGGTATTGTTTGATGAAGCGGCCCGGACCGACATTATGCGTACGCTTACGCGAGACTGGTTCTACCGATGTGCTTTGCACATAGGTGGCTGGCGGGTGTCAGTTTCTCCAACTTTAGTTGAACCGAGTGTGGCTACGCCCGGTCCTTGAGAAGGTTAAAACAACACTAACTTGACAAACTATCATTGTGGTTTTGATGCGTAGGTAAGAACGGTTCTTGCTCAGCCCGTAGCAGCCACGTAAAACTTGCAGCAACAAAGTAGAGGGCGTCTAACTTGTTTTTGCAGGGCATGTTGTGATGTGATATGGTCAAGACGTGATAAGATATATGTTGTTGTATGAGATGATCATGTTTTGTTGAAGTTATCGGTTGCTATGCGGTTTGAATGATAAAGATCTTCGTAGAATATGTAGGAGCCAATATGAGCATCCATGTTCCGCTATTGGATATTGACCGGAGACGTGTCTCGATCATGTCTACATAGTTCTCGAACCCGTAGGGTCTGCATGCTTAACGTTCGGTGACATTTTGTATTATGAGTTTATGTGTTTTGATGTACCGAAGATAGTTCGGAGTCCTGGATGAGATCGGGGACATGACGAGCAGTCTCGAAATGTTCAAGATGTAAAGATCAATATATTGGACGACTATATTCGGACATCGGAAAGGTTCCGAGTGATTCGGGTATTTTTCGGAGTACCGGAGAGTTATGGGAATTTGCCTGGGAGTATATGGGCCTTGTTGGGCTTTAGGAGAAAGAGAGAGGAGAGGCTGCACGCCCCCCAATGCTTAGTCCAAATTGGACTAGGGGGAGGGGCGGCGCCCCCTCCTTCCTTCTCTTCTCTTTTCCCTTTTTCCTTCTCTCCTACTCCTACTACTTGGAAGGGCTCCTAGTTCTACTAGGAAAGGGGGAATCCTACTCCCGTGGGAGTAGGACTCCCCTAGGGCGCACCATAGAGAGGGCCGGCCCCTCCCCTCCTCCAATCCTTTATATACGGGGAGGGGGGCACCCCTTGGAGAAACAACAAGTTGATCACAAAGATCTCTCCCAGCGTGTGCGGTGCCCCCCTCCACCATAATCCACCTCGGTCATACTATAGCGGTGTTTAGGTGAAGCCCTACTGCATTAGCTTCATCAACATCGTCACCACGCCGTCGTGCTGACGAAACTCTTCCCTGAGCTCTACCAAATCATGAGTTCGCGGGACGTCACCGAGTTGAACGTGTGCTGAGCGCGGAGGTGCCGTACGTTCGGTACTGAGGATCGGTCGATCGTGAAGACATACGACTACATCAACCGCGTTGTCATAACGCTTTCGCTTAACGGTCTACGAGGGTACGTGTACTACACTCTCCCCTCTCGTTGCTATGCATCACCATGATCCTGTGTGTGCGTAGGAATTTTTTTGAAATTACTACGTCCCCCTACACTTTCTACAGTTGCCCTAGGCCTCCTTTTATAAACAAATGGGTCACCATAGTGGCAAATCAGTCATTATGCACTGATTAGATAGTGAACAGTTCTATCATACCTAACTTTGCAGGCTGACAGGGCGCATTAAATGCACCGCTCAACGTCACATCATTGCTTTCCCGGCAGGCCTTGCCGGGCTGTTTTGCTAGCTTCACACCTGCTCACTCGACACGTCGCAGGATGCGTGTCGCCTGTAGGTATTTCCTGTAGGAACTGGCTGCCATGTGGCAAACAGTGGCCACTTAATTTCTTTGGAGTTTGATACCGCACCTATCGACTACGTGCGTCGTGGTGAGGTGGTATGGTGGTTCTACTTTTGCTAGTCCTGGCAGGCCCTGCCGGTATGGCTTTGAGGCTTGCTTCTAGGGGTGACCCCGTCCTTGCTAGGCTCGCCTTCCTAGCAAGGGAGGTTTTTACATTAGCAGTATCTTGCTCTTCTGGCTAGTCTTGCCCTTCTTGTCCTGCACATTGGTCCTTTGAAGGACTGATTCTTTGTGCTCCGCTCTGACCTTGGTGTTGTAATTTGGTTCACGTGCCTGTGCATAGTCTGGGTAACGGACCCAGGGTTTGTTGCAATGACAACAGTTGTGGCACCAATTATTTTCAGTTAGATGGTCTACTTGTCGGATCTCCTTCATTGTCATCGCTGCTCGCGGTCTTTGACATAATGATCGGCCCATTTGGCTCCGCATCCAATGTCGTTCACATAGCCACTGCTGGCGGATGCAACGGGTCCTTGCCGAGGGTCACATTGATCGACCGGTTAAGAGGAGTGTTCCACCTAGGCGTGGACCCTTTAGAGCTCTAAGGTTCTGCAAGTTGCCTTGCCAGTTCTTCTTCAAGTTTCCTAATTTGGTGATCGGCGGAAAATTGCCCGGTCTTATATTCATAATGGTACCGGCCCCTGACATAGTTATATTCGAGGGGGTCTTTGAATTGCTTGAAGTAGTTTGGGATGCCGGTTGCTGCAAGTATAGAGTCAAGCTTGTCCCACACGGGCTTCTTCCTAACAAAACCATGGATTCCGTTGGTGTGGTTACTTAATGTCTTTGATCGCATATCCTCCCCCAATGTCGACTGGCTCTGCACCACAGGTTCTTTGTATTTTGCACCTTGAAAATGTTCCAGTCATCTGCACTAATGGTGGGCCACTTCTCCTTGATCATGGAGTAATCTTCATTAACCTCTTTTCTTGGGGCTGATTTCCAAGAACTCAAATTCTTTGAGAACTTATGGATTGCATGGTTGTGGACCTGGTTCTTTGGGTACGATAGGTTGTCGTACTCATCAGGAAACTTAAATCTAGCGTGCACCCTTCTTATGAGGAGTTCTCGCAGATTTTGTTTGCCAGAATCCCTTATATTGGATCGTTGATGGAGCAGACTTCTCGAAGGATGACACCTAGGGTGTTGCCGTAGTGAGACATGGCCTTCCATGGACTAACGGGCTCACTAGTGGTGTTGACTCGAGTGACCACAATCATGTCGCTACCGATAGCATTTCGGCTCCTAGGTTTCTGCTGCTTCTTGGTTTTTGGAGCATCCTCCTCCTCATTCTTAGCACAATATTCACCCGTATCATCTTCATCATTATCAGCATCCTTATCAGGATTACTATCCTCACCAGGAACATCTTTGTAGCCACTACCTTTGATGTAGCACTCATCTGGATTTATATCCCCCGACCCCTGAGGATCTTCTCCATAGTCATCATCGTTTCCATGTGTGTCCGTAAATACATCTTTGCTGTTGGCCGAATTTGTCGAAGAAGAGCCCATGTCGCACATCTACAAACAAATATGACAAATACTTAATTCGTATACAAAATTCAAAATTTTGGCATGACCTTTCCTAAAATATGACATATTGGTTGCCAGAAATTTGACGAAATGGAATTTAATCAATGTTTCGACAAAACATTAGCAACCCTATAAAGTCCCTACTAACAAATCAGCACCTACAATACATGATTTCAAGCACATTTCCTAAAGAACTCAACAAATCCATGTCCATGAACAATTAAATCTTTGTGATTTCAGCCACATTTACTCAAATCCATGTCCAATACAACTTACAATATTACAAATACAACTAATTTATGCTAAAATATACATGTGTACCAATTGTAACAAATATGTGTATGAACTTTAAGAAAATGTAGAGATCTCACTTACCGATGGAATCGTGGTCTCCGCGCCTGGGCAGAGCGATGCCGGACACTTTGTAACCTAAGATGACGGTCGGAGAGGCGAGGTTGAGGTGGTTGCCATCGGCCAGGGAGAAGGGCGGGGGGTGAGCGAGCGGTGGGAGGGGGAGGGAGCGGGGGCGGTGGCCAAGCGAGCGGTAGGGGAGGGGGCAGTGGCCGAGCGAGCTGTGGGGGAGGGGCAAGGGCGCGGCGAGGACGACGGTGGCATTGACGGGCAGATGATGCGGCGGCGGGCGGCAACGAGGGCCTGTGGCGACGGAGGCCCGAGATACCTTGAGTGTTAGCATGAAACGAAATCTGCCCCAAATCGGCTAAGGGAATGGTGAAAATAGCTATGGCATTGGTGACGTCAATAACGCCATAGCTATTTAGCAACGACGTTACCTATGTCGCCAATGCCATAGCTATGTTTCACAAATTATTAGCCCCTTTAAATTGGGTCAAATCGATCTTCACACGCCAAATTCCATTTAGCGCTATATTTTGCATGTACCTATATTTATTTTATTAAGATTGAAATACACATACAGTCGATACACACTGCGTGCTGCTTAATAATAAAAGATACATATATTATTAATTAAGTGTGGCGACATCGTTTCTGAATTCTCTCGACAGAACTTTCTACACTACCCAACAACGCGTTTCGGCTTCTTTTTTTCCACTTAGTTTTGAGCTGGACTTCACTTTCCTGTTGATAGATGCCAGATTGTTTATCATCATCATGCTCTAGATCTTACTTCTTGGACAAATCTTTATCGCTATGTTCTTTCTGTCTTTTGTACAAAGGACTTCTCACTTCCTGAACCTCTGCACGTACTTCGTGTCCGTCTGGCTGATTTTCATGTCCGATCTCTTTCTTCATGCCTCGTTCTTCTGGCTTTTCATCATGTAATGTAGCTTCTTCGACTCCGGTATCCTCCTCCTCACCATGACTTGTCCATCTTGTGTAACCAAGCATGAAACTATGTTTCAACAAGTGCATCCTCACACGACCAGAGGAAGGGTCAATCAAAACTCCATTTTCGCACTTCTTACATGGACATAATATCTCTTTTATGCCTCTGCGATTCATATCTTCCAATGCCAGCTCAAAGCACTCATTTATAGTTCGACTCCTATAAATATATACATATGTAAGAATATTTTCATACCATTTCCTACAAAAAAGCTCTTTTAACACCATAATATATATATACCTTTTGCTAAAAAGTGAAGAACGGAAAATTGATCATATATTACCTGGATTAGATCGATATAGATGATACCGATAGCCGTGGTCGAGGGAACAGACGGCCGGGTGTATTATTTAGGATCTGCAGAGAGAAACAAGCAGGATTAATGTTCACACGGTAGTATGAGCTAGCTAGATACGCACATCAATCAATCTATATATAGAGAGAACTGCATATACATATGGTGCACTACCATCTGAAACGCCAATACAATATCTGTTAACCGATATTGGGCCCCACTTAAGCACTAATGGCGTGGCCACAAAGTCGCACGACACAAGTATCAGACACAGTGCTGGCGTAGGTGTTCTCCCAGCGCCAGCAGTAATCCGTGGAAGTGGAGGATTGCTGGGCCCATAGACTAATGGCGTACACTTGAAATCCTACGCCAGCGCTATGCACCTACTAATGTCGTATCAAATAAGATGACGCCGCCACTATTTGGCTGCAAATGGTGCCCCACCAATGAGAGTTGTGGCTAGCACTTTTCCAACTAGTGCATTGTCACCCCAGGTATCCACATGCAAGACATACATCAAGTGTTCTCAAATCCAAAAAGCATTCAATCCGATAATAGTGAAGCCTCAAAGGTAAAAACTCAATTCATCACAACAAGATAGAGAGGGAGAAACACCATATGATCCAACTATATTAACAAAGCTCGCGGTACAACAAGATCGTGCCTAATGAAGAACATGAGAGAGAGAGATCAATCACATAGCTACTGGTACATACCCTCAGCCCCGAGGGTGAACTACTCCCTCCTCATCATGGTGGCCGCCGGGGTGATGAAGATGACCTCCAGTGGTGATTTCACTTTCCGATAGGGTGCCGAAACAGGGCTACAGATGAGATCGCTTTAGCACAGAGGCTTGCGGCGGTGGAGCGGAAGTTCTAGGTTAAATTACAGGGTTTTTTGTATTTATAGGATTTTCAGTGTTGTTTTCACGTCAGGGGGTGCCCGAGGGTCCCACAAGCTCGAGGGCACTCCTTAGGGGGGGCAGGCTTGTGGCTCCCTTGGCTCCTCCCTGGGCCATCTCGGGTGCTCCATGGATCACTTCTGGTCCATAAAAAATCCTCGTAAATTTTCAGCCCATTCCAAGAACTTCTATTTCTGCATAAAAAACAACGCCACGGTAGTTCTGTTGAAAACATTGTCAGTCCTGGTTAGTTTTATTCGAATCATACCAAAACCATATAAAATTGTTATAAACATGGCATGAATACTTCATAAATTATAGATACGTTGCGGACGTATTAAAAGGATGCACATATTTCAAATACATAAGAACAGTAAATGGAGTTGTCCACACATCATACGAATCTGCTTGTGAAGCACTAGGATTTCTCGATGATGACAAACTGGCTTGACTGCATCAATGCGGCATCATATTGGGTGACAAGCCACCAACTAAGACAGATATTCACAACAATAGTATGCTATGGCAGAGCTATAATAAAAAACTAGGGCGGGCCATGTTAGGCATTCACTCATACATGGACCGTCATTTTGCTCACTAACCACACTTCTATTCATGCATATGCAGATATGCTGTAAGTTGGGCGGGCCATGGCATTGTTTAGCCCCAAGTAAGCTCCGCCAGTCATATTATGCCAATGTGAAGTCACAAAGCCAAAACAATTGTGGGAATCATGCTAGGAAGTACTAAGTGAAGACATGGAGTATAGACAGACAAAAGTCTTGAACTATCCTACACTTTGTCTCACACCTTCACAGAAGCAAGGACACGCCTTCATGGAAATAGTGAAGTTAATGTGACAAGTTGGAAAGACACTTAGGGAATATCCCGGAATAGAACTTCCAGATTCTTTAGAAATAAAGGAACTTGGAGACAAAATACTCAATGAAGAGATTAATTACAACAAAGATGATGAAAAAGAAGAGCATTTGAGGATTTGGTACTCTCAACTATGAACAATGTCTTGCATTTGACTAAATAATGGAATATGTTGACAGAGATTTGGGAAATTAAATATTGGTGGACGGCTATGGCAGTACAAGTAAGACATACCTACAAAAGGCAATCACAACAAAGCTGCATTGTCAGTGCAACAAACCCCGGGCATATGTTGCCCAGACTATACACATGCACATGAGAAAAGTTGCAGCATCCAAGACAAGGCCAAGCAGGAGAGATAGCTATTTGAGGAATCAAAGGGTGGATCAAGAAGGCCAAGACCAACCAAAGGAGCAAGATATCACTAAGGAAAACCTCCCTTGCTGGGCTGGCAAGCTTGGCGAGGTCGAGGTTGCCCCGAAGACAAGTCTCAAGACTACCCCGACAAGCTCACCGGGTACGATGAGGGCGGATTACCCCGCCAAGGCTCCACCGCTCCACCTCACAGCAATGCAAGTCACTTATCGGTGCTATGTCAAGCCCCCAAGTGATTAAGTGGTTGTTACTTGTCATGTGGTAGGTATTTCCGAAGGAATTCACCTCCAAATGACACCCATCCAGGGACGTGTCATGTAGGCAGGTGAGGAGGTGGCCGAACAGCATGGCAAGGCTTGCTGGGCTACGCCATGATGTGACACTAAGCGGTGCATTTAATGTACCTTGTCCTATTTGCAGAGTTAGGTATGATAGCACCGTTTGCTATCTAATCAGTATGCAATGACTGATTTTCCATTGTGGTGACCCCTTGACCTATAAAAGGAGGGCCGTGGCAACCTTAGAAAGGATTCAGACCCTTGTACACTCATACACGCGTAGCTACTCTTGTCTCTAGGCAACCTTGCCGGGCTAGAGCGTCGTGTCTCCACCATGGTCCTCTCATCAACCCACCAAAGAAGGAGTAGGGTATTACACCTCACGGTGGCCCGAACCTTGGTAAAAACTTCCCGTGTGATCACTGCCATACTGCTCTGCGCCCTCCGCTGTTTGTGAAATGGGTTCTTCCCCCTGCAGAACCACAAAGGGGCTGATGGCCCCATAGGTGGCCGTGTTTTCCCATGACATCTTTGGCATGCCAGGTAGGGGGAAGCGCTTGTGTGAACCTGAGAGTGTAAGCAGCGCGTCATCTTCATCATTATTTTCTCCATCAATGGCTTCGTCAACCATGGCACCCAAGAAAAAGTCTGGTGCTGCAGCTCACCCGTGCACCTCAAAGTCCCCTTCACGTGTGGCTACCAATGGTCTGGGGGCTACATGGACGCACGGGGACATGTACGCCGCGGGGGATGTGGCCGGCACGGGTAGCGTTGTCCCCACTCCCCCTGTGGCCAAAGCTGAAGAAGGAGGCACCGGAGAAGGACAGCGCCGACAGCATCCCAGCGGCCTCTCCACACTATCGAAGGACGGAGCCGCAGCGATGGCGCTCGCTCCAGGGCGAACCACAACCCTGTGGCCGCCCCGCTGCGGGTGCGGCTATGGGACACACACCACCCCCGGGACGAGCTGGCCAAGCCGGTGCGCCGAACAGGGTTGCCGATCCCCAAGCGCATCCACCTCGTCACCGCGCCACCTTGGCAACTGGCTCACGGCGACGAGAGCACGGTGCTGCCACTATCGGCACTGTCATAAGCTAGGCGACATCATGATCTACGTCATCGTCCATGCGGAGCACTACTTCAGAGGCCATTGCACAGGCCCAGCTCCTATTGAGATTTCCGCCAGCGGCCGATCAGATGGATGAGTGGAGGGCCACCATTCAGAGCTTGATCAGTTTCACCGAGGCGGGACGATCACAGTGAGAAGGCCCGCCATGGCCTCCACAGGCGGCGACAACAGCCCGAGATGCTGGCCGTACCGAAGGGGCCACCCCCATGGTGCAATCCCCTCCGGAGCAACCAGCGTAGGGGCCGCAGGCGGAGCCACACGACCAAGAACCCGACAATGTATCTATGGCTTCATCCGATTCTCGAGCACATCGAGACCAGCGACGAGTCCTAGAAGACAGGCGGAGGGAAGACATGCGCGTCACTATCAAGCGACGCTGCGAAACCCGCCACCAGACTGATAGGCGCAACAGCCCCAACATTGACAAGCCCATGCCCGGTGAAGGTGGGTACCTGCCTTTCGAGGTTGGGTGCCCCGCCTTCACTCACGAGCTACGGCAAGTCCGTTGGCCATCTACTCGCATGTCCAAGTTGTAAAAAGCAGAGAAGTATGATGGAAGATTGAACCCGACAGAGTTCTTGAGCATCTACACCATCGATGTTCAAGCTGCCGGGGGAAGAGACGAGAGGGTATACGCCAACTACTTCCCTTTGCCACTCAAGGCACACGTGAGGTGATGGCTGATGCACTTGCCAGAGAATTCCATCTCGACCTGTGCTGACCTGTGCCATGAGTTTGTTGGGGCTTTCACGGGCGGCCATCAATAACCAGGGCGGACCAGCGACTTGTAGCTCCTCCCACAAAAGGAAGGAGCAAGTTTGCGGAAGTACATGCAGAGGTTCAGCCGGGTGCACAGGAACATTCCAGATATCCACCCGACATCTGTGATAGCTGCTTTCTAGTCCAACGTGCACAACCGCAGGATACGTTCTAAAATGAACATCCGGTTGCCCAAGACTCTGAATGAGCTATACACTCCAGTGGATAAGTGTGCCCAAGTAGAAGAGCGAAGGAGACTCCTCGGTGAAGAAGATGGCGTCGACATTGACTCAACGGATGACGATGACGCCGCCAATCAAAAGAAGAAGAATAACAAGAACAAGAAACACAACAAGAAACATAAGGACAAAGTAGTGCTAGCTGTTGAAGGGTTGAGCACCCTAAGTACTAGCAAGAAGGCTAAGGCCGAGGCTCCCGGCAAGGAAGTTGCCGCGTGCACTAATTGCCGGGAAGCCGCGGTTACCGAGAAGGCCTGGGAGGCTGACGGGCCATACTGCAAGATCCATCGGACCAAGGGACACGATCTTCAGGAGTGTCATCAGGTTGAACAACTCGTCAAGAAGCAGAGGGCCGAGTACGAGAAGCGTGACAAGGAGAAAGACCAAGATGGCGTTGGCGGGAAATGCCGGAGTGGCAGAGGAGGTCGCCCCAGCAAGGCCCATCAGTATCAAGGGAAACCTACCAGAGGCCATGTGAAGAAGGAATGCGATGGTGAGAGTGATGAGGGAGATGAAGAGGAAACCAGCAAGCAGGAGTTCCAGAAAGCATTGACGCCCTATGCATTGACGGAGGTGCGTCCTTGCACTCCTCTCACCACCAGCTTAAACAGTGGGCGCGTGAAGTCACTGTCCTGGAGCCAGCGGTAGATTCTCGGAAGCCTCTCAAGTGGTCCCACATGCCCATCATCTTTGATGAGGGGGATCACCCTGACCGCACCATCGCGGTAGGGTGTTTTCCGTTGTTGGTATCGCCAACGATCCGCAACCTCAAGATCACAAAGATGTTGGTTGACGGCGGGGCCGGGTTGAATCTGATTTCTCCCAAGGTTATCAGGAAACTCCATATAGCAGATGAAGAGCTCAAGGTTATTGGTACTTTCCAAGGGATTAACCCCGGCAGGAGTGGTCCTAAGGTGAATATCACACTGCTCGCAACGTTCAGGGGGGGAGTTAAACTACCGGACTGAGAAGATTGTGTTTCTTGTGGTTGTCCTCCCCGTGCCATACAATGGAATCCTTGGTCACCCAAACCTGGCAAAATTCATGGAGGCATCCCACTATGCCTACAACATTCTGAAGATGCCAGGTCCAATGGGCATCATTTCCATTCCATCAGACAAGAAATACGCAATCATATGCATGGACAAGATGTACCAAGAAGCAGTCGTTGCAGAGGCCGCGGAAGCTACTGCTCCTGCTAAGGAAAGCAAGAAAGGTAAGAAAGCTAGGAAGGTTGCCAACAAGGATTCCCTGAAGCGCACTTCTTCGGAGTGCGCTGCGCCTATTGGTGACTTGCCGGAGAATTCCAATAGCAAGAGATCTAAGGCTGCTGCACCCACTGTGAAGAAAGTCCCGACAGGACTGGCTGGTGCCGATGGTACATTGACTGTTTGTGCCACCCTTGACGACAAATAGGAAAGTGCGCTCATTGCCTTCCTGCAGGCGAATGTCTATGTTTTTTCTTGGCAACCATCTGACATCCCCGGTGTTCCCAGAGAGGTAATCGAGCACCACCTAGTTGTTTGCCCACATGCCCGGCCCGTCAACAGAAGGTCCGGAAGCAAGCTTTGGAGAGGAAACAGTTTAGCTGAAGAGATCAAGAAACTTGAGGCAACTGGTTTGGTAAGAGGAGTATTGCATCTAACATGGTTAGCAAATCCAGTGGTGGTGTGCAAGGCGAATGGGAAATCTAGGCTTGGCATAGGTTTCACAGATCTGAATAAAGCATGCCCGAAGGACCCTTTCCCCTTGTCGTGCATCGACCAAATTGTGGATTCCACCTCCGGGTGTGACCTGCTTTCCTTCCTGGATGCCTACTCTAGATACCACCAGATTTTCATGTCCAAGGAGGATGAAGAGAAGACTGCATTCATAAACCCATGCGGCACGTATTGTTTTGTATGGATGCCCTTTGGGTCAAAGAGAGATGGATCCACTTTTGTGAGAGCAGTACAGACTAGCTTTGAGTCCCAGCTACACAGAAATATTGAAGCCTACATGGATGATATAGTGGTCAAAACCAAGGACAGATTGACTCTCATTCAGGACTTGGAAGAGACCTTTGCAAATCTGTGCAAGATCAACTTGAAGCTGAACCCGGAGAAGTGTGTGTTTGGCGTTCCTTCTGGCAAGCTACTTGGCTTCTTCTTGTACCACCGGGGGATAGAGGCCAAACCCGACAAGATCAAGGTGATTGAGCAAATTCAAGCACCCAAGACAGTTAAAGACGCGAGGCGTTTGACTCGACGTGTTGCCGTGCTGAGCAGGTTCATTTCCACGTCCACTGAGCGTGCCCTTCCGTTCTTCAAAATCTTGAAGAAGGCGGGGCCCATGGAGTGGACTCCGGAGGCAAACGTTGCGCTACAAAATTTGAAGACCTACGTTTCCTTTGTTCCCACCTTAGTCGCTCCTAAACCACAAGAGCCGTTGCTGCTATACTTAGCAGCGACCAATCAAGTGGTTAGTGCAGCGCTGGTGGCACGGCAGGAGGTGGATGAAGCGGCAGTAGCAACCGCCGCCCCTCTTGTGAGGAAAGTGGACACATACCGGCAAGGTCAGCTGCAGATAAAAAAAGAGCGGGGCAATGGTGACAGTTCCAAGGTTGCGGCAAGGAAGAAGGTGGTGCAGCGGCCAGTGTACTTCATCAACTCCCTGCTACTGGGGGGCTAGGTCGAGGTACCATGGCGTGCAAAAGTTGATTTTTGGCCTCATCATGGCCTCAAGGAAACTGTGCCAGTACTTCCAAGCCCACGAGATCACGGTTGTCACCCGCTTCCCCTTGCAACACATACTGAGGAACCCTGAGGCCACCGGCAGAATGGAATGGGCTTCAGAGTTTTCCAGCTTTGGTTTGAGGTTTGAGAGCACGTCAACTATTCAGAGCAGAGCACTAGCAGAGCACTAGCAGAGTTCATTGCAGAGTGGACGCCTACCCCTGACAAAGAAGAGCTGGAGACAATTATCCTTGGTAAGGAAGCGCCCCAAGTATGGATCATGTACTTTGATGGTGCCTTCTCCCTACAAGGTGCAGGAGCTGACGTGCTTCTCGTTGCTCCCACTGGGGAGCACCTCAAGTACGTCATTCAAATGCACTTCCCCCAGGAGAAGGCTACCATCAACATTGCAGAATATGAAGGACTCATTGCCGGGCTCAGGATTGCAACAGAACTGGGAAGCAAGAAGTTGATCATCCGTGGAGATTCGCAACTTGTGGTAAGGCAAGTAACCAAGGATTATCAAAGTCCATTGATGGAGGCATACGTCAAGGAAGTGAGGAAGTTGGAGGAGCGCTTTGATGGACTGCAAATAGAGCACATACCACGTGCGGAAAACAGCATTGCTGATCATCTATCAAAGTGTGCTGCACAAAAACTCCCTGTGGAACCAGGGACTTTTGTTCTCCATCTGACTTAACCCTCCGTATCCCCGGCAATAGTGGCCAGAAAGAGGAGGAAACTAGACTTCGACAAGCCTCTCCCGACAGAGCTTCCCGAAGCCCCCAGCAAAGGGCTTGGCAGGAACAGCTCCCCTTCGATCGGTGAGCTACACCCTCCCACCAAACTACCAATCTTTGCGGTTGAGGCATGCACTCCCGCGAATGAGGAGGTGCCACTAATCCTCATTGTTGAGTCTCTTGCTCCAACTTGGGCACATCACATAGTCCATTTCCTCCAAATAGGAGAATTTCCCAAAGAGAAAGAAGAAGCTGAAAGAATAGCCTGAAGGGCCAGTATGTATCAGTTCGTTCATGACATGCTATACAGAAGATGGCCCAACGGTGTGAAATTGAAGTGCATTTGCCAGGAAGAAGGAAAGGAACTGCTGGCGGAGATACACAAGGGTATGTGTGGCTCCCATATTGGATCAAGGGCCTTGGTTGGAGAAGCTTTACGACAAGGTTTCTACTAGCCCACGGCCCTCCAAGATGCAATTGAGCTAGTCACCAAGTGTGAAGGCTGCCAGTTCCATTCCAAGAATATCCATCAGCATACTCAAGCTCTCCAAACAACCCCTTTGTCATGGGCATTTTCAGTCTTGGGGCTTGACATCTTGGGCCCCTTCCCCCGTGCTACCAGGGGCTTTGAATTCTTGTATGTTGCAATCAATAAGTTTACAAAGTGGCCGAAATTGGAGCCCATGAGGAAGGTGATCGCACAGTCAGCCATCAAGTTCTTGAAAGGATTGGTGTGCCATTTCGGAGTACATGCTAGAATCATCACTAACAATGGCACCCAATTCACAAGTCGCGCCTTCATGCAATACGTGCATTCCCCTCAGAAGCAAGATCTCATTTGCCTCTGTTGCACACCCTAGAAGTAACGAACAAGCTAAGAGGGCAAATGCTAAAGTGCTGCGAGGACTCAAGACAATAACATCTGATAGGCTGTAGAAGTGTGGAAGGCGATGGATCTACGAGCTGCAATTGGTTCTTTGGTCCCTCCGTACGACATCAAATCGAGCTACCGATCAGACTCCCTTCTCCCAAGTCTATGGGGCAGAAACAGTGATCCCCACGGAACTCATATACGGATCACCTCGAGTACTAGCATAGCATGAAGTAGAGCTAGAACAGCACCGACGTGATGACACTGTGCTACTTGAGGAGAACCGTCTTCGGGCTGCTACGTATGCTGCATGTTACCACCAAGCCATGCATCGCTATCACAGCGGCAGGGTTCATGCCCAGAGCTTTGAGGAAGGTGACCTTGTCCTTAGGCATGTTCAGTCCGCCAATGGTACAAACAAGTTGACGCCGAAGTGTGAAGGCCCTTACCGGGTAGTACGAGTCACCAGACCCGGCGTAGTCCGTCTGGAGATCGGAGATGGCTTGAGTTGCAAAACTTAAGGAACATTGAGAATCTCCGTAAGTTCTACCTGTAAGGCACGGCTGTCGGGCCTTGCCCGATAGCCACCCTTTTGTACAAGCCTTGCCAATGTTGCATGTAACCCTTTGTACAAAGCCAGACACAGACCCTGAGCAACAGATAAATAAACGAAGCACTGGGGGCCCCGAAGGAGCTTGCATGCATGCATAAACATATCATGAGCATAGCATGAGCCTGTAGATAAGATTGCATGTAGCTCTTTTTCATCTGCACTAAGCTACAAGGTTCTTACCGTGGACTTTATAAGAAGAAACGAAGACAAGGCTACATAGTGGTCCCCAGCAAGCCAAACAGATAAGTTCCTTCTTATCCATACGTGTTCTGTAAAGTGAAACTTGTGCATATGAAAACCTCACCACCTTCGCAGCATAGGTGCTCCCACCCTTTTGACTGGAACACTACTTCAGTCAGGCTGGTCGCAATGGCCTTTGATGGAAAATGTTCGGTGGGGGGGTGGTCCCTTTTTGTAGTTTTGTGCCTGGCAGGCCTAGCCCCGTGGCAACAAACTAATGGCACCGGCAGGATAGCCTGTCGGGGAAAACTTGTTTACTTAAATGTATAGAGGCACTCCACCTCTGGGTGAATTGAATACGAAGATTCGTGTGTTTAGCCAAGATTTTCTTTCTCGGGTCTGCTTGCTCACGTACGCAAATACGTCCTCGAAACCTTAGCGTACCTTGCTAATCCTTGGAGAAATCCTGGGTCTTGCCTTCTATCATGCGCTTGACATGGTGTTGTAGTGCTGGGTCATCCGGCTGGGCCTTGCGCATCTCATCCTCGAGGGTAGGAGTAACTTCCAATATATTAGCAAGACTGGCATCAAAAATAACCAAATTGAGCTGAGCGATCTCTTCTTGGAGTTCAGGAGGCAAGGACTCCATTATTTCATTCAGACTAGCAGGCTTGCGGCTGAGGGCATCGGCAACCACGTTGGCTTTACCCGGATGATAATTTATTCCAAGGTCATAATCCTTGACCAACTTGAGCCATCTTCACTGTCGAAGGTTTAAGTTTGGTTGAGTGAATATATACTTGAGAGTCTTGTGGTCGGTGAATATCTGACACCTTTTTCCAATGAGGTAGTGTCTCCAAATTTTCAAAGCATGCACAACTGTGGCCAACTTCAAATCATGCATCGGATAGTTCCCTTCGTGAGGTCGTAGTTGTCGATATGCCTATGCTACAACCTTGCCATCTTTCATGAGTACACATCCAATACCTCTCCTGGATACATCATAGTATACATCAAAGCTGCAGTAGATGTCTGGAAGAGTCAACACTCACTACAAAAAAAGACACATCTGTGACATTTTGGGCCGAACGAATTTTTTTCTCTTTCATACACATGACACTTCTATGACGATAATTGTGACAAAACCCGATATCATCATAGATGTGGGGGGATCCAACTTCTATGACAAAAAATCATGACAAAAAATGGGCTTTTCATCTTGGGCAGGCCGGAGACACAGCTGCATGACATACTTTGGGCCGTCCATGACGGAAAAACCGTGGTAGAAGTGAGGGGGAGGAAAATTTCGGGGAGTTCCCGGTTACGGTGGGAGGTCGGGGGCCGAGCGATGCACGCTTCTCTCGTACACGTACGTGCGTGTGTGCGAGGCATTGGCTCTAACTGAACCCGAGCGAGGCGTTGGGCTCTAACTGAACCCAAGCGATTGCACTGCAGGCTACGCGTTACTGAACCCGAGCGATCGATCGATGGCTGTTAACTGAACTCGATCGAGTGATTCCTTCGCTACTACTGCTAACTGAAGCCGATCGATGCTGCCTCTGGATGAACAGTGAGCATTGCGGGG
>NC_041390.1:298718381-298744543 GCF_002162155.2 Triticum dicoccoides | reverse complement strand
GGATGAACAGTTCCCGGTGGGGGTGGATGAATAGGACCCCGTGGTGTTGCCTCTTGATGAACAGGACCCCGATCGAGCGAGCCGGTTGGGGCTGGATGAACAGGACCCCGTGGAGGGCTGGATGAACAGGACCACCCTGTGGAGGGCAGGATGAACAGTAGACGGTGGAGGGCATGATGAACAGTAACCCGTGGAGGGGTGGTTGAACAGGAGCCCGTGGAGAGGGCTGGTTGAACAGTAGCTGGTGGAGTAGCACGCGGTGAATGCTGGATGAACAGGAGCCCGTGGATGAACAGTCGCCGGTGGAGGCTGGAGGAGGTCGACGGTGGATGAATAGTAGCTCGTGGTGGCTGGAGGGGGTCGACGGTGGAGATGAAAAGTATCTCGTGGAGTCCCGTTTTGCGGTACGCCACACCCCTCCCGATGAATAGGACCCCCGTTTCGACCGTAGTGCTCCAACACAAGTCTGTTTCGTCCGTTTTGCGGTACGCCACACCCCTCCCGATCAACAGGACCCCATTTGGACCATAGGAGGTCTGTTTCCTCCGTTTTGCGGTACGCCAGATCCCTCCTGATGAACAGGATCCCATTTCGAACATGGCCAGTCGAACACAAGACTGTTTCCTCCATTCTGCGGTACGCCAGGCCTCATTTCCATCGCCTGTTCCGTCCACCCGATGAACACGACGCATTCCGTTGCCTCCCCATGAACACGACGCATTCCGTTGCCTCACCATGAAGACGATGCGTTCCGTTGCCTCCCCATGAACACGACGCATTCTGTTACCTCCCCATGAACACGACAACGACGTTGTTTCTCCGTTCTGACCCAGCCATGTCCACGAGTTTTGGCCGTACGTATGTGCGAGTAGGCATTCGAGACCCCGCCCGTATGTACACATAGGTGGCCGTATTTTCTTTCTTGCACCCTGGCCCATGTACATACATGTACATGCTACGTGCGCGCCTCTACTACGACACGTGCGCGCCTGTACATCGACTAGTATATATGTACATACACGTTCGCGACAGAATGACAATGCTACATACGCTTCGACCAGGTGGGTCCCGACTGTCACGCACTTCCTTGCGTGCGAAGATGTAGCTGGTGGGTCCCAGCAGTCAGGGGCAAACATTTTTTTCACGAAATAAGGTGGCCCGTCCGGTGGGTCCCCGCTGTCAGGTGGAGGAATAATTATTTTGCGCGTAATAAGGAGGCACTTCCTTGCTGTGGCCGTGGACCCAGCTATCAGCGTCTCCACGCATAGTACTCTTCCGATGGAAGTCGGTCGTTGACCACATTGACCACGCCGCACCGAGAGCATCACGGCGGTGGACGACGGCAAGGCCTAGGAAGGGGACGACGCGGAGCCGGGGAAGACGCGGCAGTGGAAGCCCACGTGGAGAGGAGTACAAGGGTTCACTGGTTCGGCTGCGGTGTGAGGCTGCCGTCGCTGCAGGGCCTGCCAGCAGTGGGAATAGTAGGGGGCGGTGAGGCCTCTGCGGCAGCACAGCTGGCCACGGGAGGCAGGAGCATGCGGCACGACCGGCGCTGCTTTGGGCGGCTGGAGCAAGAAGACCAGAGGTTGAAGAAGCACTACGGCCGTTGGATGGACATCGTACGGTCACTGGAGCTAGAATCATTCATGTTGACTAAGTTGACAAAGCCCTTCATCCCCGTCAACTTAGTAGGCCCACAAGTCAGCCTCCCACTAAGGTGGGTCCCAGCTAGCCGGGGGAGTATTCATTTTTTTGTGCGTAATAAGGAGGCACTTCCGGTGGGTCCGAGCTGACAGCGGGGGGAACGTTTTTTTCGGGAAATATGGTGGCCCGTCCGGTGGGTGGCAGCAGTCAGGGGATACCGATTTTTTCGCAAAATACTGGTGGCCCGTCCGGTGGGTCCCCGCTGTCAGGTGGAGGAATAATTATTTTCCGCGTAATAAGGAGGCACTTCCTTGCGGCTGTCGTGGACCCAGCTGTCAGCCTCTCCACGTACAATACTCTTCCGATGGAAGTCGGTTGTTGACCACATTGACCACGCCATGCCGAGAGCACCACGGTGGTGGACGATGGCGAGGCATAGGAAGGGGACGACGCCGAGCCAGGGAAGAAGCGGCAGTGGATGCCCATGCGAAGAGGAGTACGAGCGTTCATCGGTTCGGCTGCGGTGTGAGGCTGCCGTCGCCGCAGAATAACAGGGGGTATGGGTGAGTAGAGGGATGCCCTGGCCAGCGGTGGGAGTAGTAGGGGGCGCTGAGGCCTGCGCGGCAGCACAGCCGGCCTTGATAAGACGAAAAGAACTTGAACGGAAGGGCACAACACTCCGGTTAAATGGATAGGCATGAAAAGAACACGATCCTGACAACACAAGAAGAAGGGTTGAAGAGAGCAACATCACAATGCCTCCGGACGGAAGAAATAGAAGATAGATAATTGAAATAAAAGAATGGAGGAGAAAATGCCAACTTCTGTCACACTTGAGCTTGAAAAGGCATCCTTAGTAAAAGGGTCGAACGGAGTAGTTGGAAAAATCCACAACGAAAAGTATAAGCTTGATGTGGTCTTGTCGCGTACATCTCAAATTATGAGGTGACAACATGCCACTCACGGAAAAAAGAATTGGATTGATATGAATAAATTGACGAGAAACGAATTCACCGGGAGGATAAAAGAAAACTTGGATCAATTATACGCGCCATTAATAGCATTATGTTATGATGAACCACTTGCAATGATTTAGATGGATCTCCGTGATAATTAGAGCTTGGAACTCCGGTAAAGAAAAGATAAAGCATCTCGAACTGAGAATATGATATGATGAACCACTTCGGAAAAAGGAATTAATCACTTGGATGGAACAAGAATAAGAATTATGTTATGCGTATACTTCACCAATTTAAATTGATGACAATCAACGGATTTGGCATATTACTTATCCTCGTAGAAAGATTAAGATAGATATAGCGCAAACTTGAGAAGGTCTTCAACGAACCACCGGTAGAATTTGAAAAGCACGAATGCATAGATATGATACACGAAGGAAGAAAAACTCTTGAACGAATCACCGTAAGAATTGAAAATGAATGGAGTAAAGATAAAGAAACACCGGGAAGAATTAGCAAATGAACGAAGATGCTTGAGTGAATTTAGACCCATGAGAACGAAAAGATTACGAGCTGATTATAGAATGCTTGATTTAGACACCCGTATGATTTAGAGTATGAGAGTTGAAAGCTGGAATGAATAAGTCTTCTTAAATGATGGGCTTCGGGGAAAAGAAATGGAAAACAACTCATCAAATGCTCCGGATGGGTGAAAAGAATTCTCACAATCGAAAAATAATTATGAGAGGATGGCAACAAGCTAGAATCACGAATCTTGAAGAGAATGGAGCAAGATTAAAGAGAAACTCTTCTTCGGTCTTCAAAATCCGAGAATGACGACGAGAAACACCACCATGAATTATTGAGGCACACCGGAATGAAGAATAGAAAGGTTGAGCCAACGATGAAAAGAATTTTGAAAGATCTTGGAGAAATACATTTGACTGATGGTAAATCATTCTTACGTCAAACTTCGAAAAGAATTTGAGAATACCTCTGAGAAAATAAGAAGAGTCAGGTAAGATCCTGGGAAAAGACCTGTGGGTTAGGGCCCACTCAAAAGAAACACCGTTGAAAAGATTACTTGAAAAGGAGAAATCACCGGTTGAATTAGATTACTTGAATGAGATAACATCCCCGAAAGAGCTTGAAAGGATCTTGAATGACAATACGAGCCTTTTGAGAAAACTTGAGCACGCCGGAACAAATGAATAGCGAGAAGTGAATTATTATGAAGTGCACCGATATGAGAAGGCATTGAAATGAGGAAAAGGATATGACCAACAAAGCTTGAATTAGTTCCACCGGAGAAGAAAGAGAATGAATAATGATAACTTGAAGCTTCGTTAGTATCTTCTTGAGAATCACCGGATAAGAACATTGACGAAAAGAATGGAGAGACTTCACACGAATAAAAAGATACTTGATTAAGAAATCTGAGTCCTTGAAGAAAACAAAGGGAGGGAGGGTGGGAAAAACAAAGACAACTTGGAGATGGATGAAACAAACACCGTTGAGAAAACTGAGATTGAATCTTGCGGATGTTGAAAATGAACGGATCCACTTGAAGAGAGACACGCCGGTGAGAAGAATTGACATGACAATCTCAATAAACGAGAAGGATTAGTATTCACATAGGAATATGAGAACACCATTTGGGGAAGGTATGGAATCAACATTTGACTTCGAAGCAACTCGAATACCACAACTCAAAACAAAAACAAAGGATTGGCTTGCGAAATAAGCCAGAACAAACATATGATAGAGATTTCGTGCGAAGTTTTCGTGGTGGGGCCTACACGGGCTCGATCGTACAACACCATCATGTACAAGGCAGTGCACATGACATACGAAGCGTCCCCGAGTCGGCACAGCCAAGGACTCTTTAAGACACAATGAGACCACTGTAAAACCGACCATGAATAGGCGGACCACTAGACGTCGAACCGTAATTTCGTATCATACATCTGTCGGAAAGATATCCTAAGAGCTACTTGAATTCCCACCTATGAAACTCCCGAACCTTTCCGGTTATGCAATCAGGTGTTGGGGGTACAGGGGAAGCATAATATCTCACCCAAACTAGCAAATCCTACATCCAGCCGTATCCATCCTTCAACACATAACCGAGAAAACTTCGGAAACCATCTACCTCAACCTTCGAAAAGTATCCGTTATACAAGTTATGGTGATACTCCCGAACTCCCGCCCCAGTACTGGGTGGCGTTGAGGTTATCTCACCAACGAACTGCATAAAAGAGATTTTTTATGTCGGCGTACTAAACTCAGGTATTACAGAACTGCAACGATAAAATTATGATGACAACACCTCAGAGCTCAACTCCCCGGGAAACTTCCACAAAACCCCTGACAGGAGGCACCAAGACAATGTTCTCGTCACAAAACCATCGGAACGATTCCAAGATACCCGCGTGATCCTAAAAATTTTTTTTAGAGAAATTTGAGAAGAGAAGAGTCAAAACTCTACGTCAGGATGCCTTACCAGAGCGATGAAGGGACTGGGAATTAAAAGAATTCCTAAACTCTCCGATATATAATTCCTAAATGACTCAAAACATTTTTCTAGACACAACTCGGCCGCTAAAAACGATCAAGCAATGGTGCTCCTAATGTCGGGGAAGGCTCTGATTCCAACTTGTAACGCCCTCGATGCGGCTATATCTCCCACGTGTCGAAGCACGACTTAGAGGCATAACCGCATTGAAAGCAATGTCGCAAGTGAGGTAATCTTCACACAACCCATGTAATACATAAGGGAAAGAAATACATAGTTGGCTTACAATCGCCAGTTCACACAAATACATGAATAAAGCATTACATCATCCAAATACAATCAAGGTCCGACTACGGAACCAAAATAAAAGAAGAACCCCAAATGCGACAAGGTCCCCGATCGACCCCAACTGGGCTCCACTACTGATCAACTAGAACGAAACAAAACAAAGGTCAAGATCTTCATCGAGCTCCTCCTGAGCTTGGTTGCGTCATCTGCACGAACTCATCGGCACCTGCCAGCTGGTTTTGGAAGTAACTGTGAGCCACGGGGACTCAACAATCTCGCACCCTCACGATCAAGACTATTTAAGCTTATGGGTAAGGTAAAAGGTATGAGGTGGAGCTGCAGCAAGCGACTAGCATATATGGTGGCTAACATATGCAAATGAGAGCGAGAAGAGAAGGCAAAGCACGGTCAATAAAATTATGATCAAGAAGTGATCCTAGAACAACCTATGTCAAGCATAACTCCAACACCGTGTTGACTTCCCGGACTCCGCCGGAAAGAGACCATCACGGTTACACACGCAGTTGATTCATTTTAATTAAGTTAAGGTTCAAGTTATCTACAACCGGACATTAACAAATTCCCATCTTCCCATAACCGCGGGCATGGCTTTCGAAAGTTCAAATCCTTGCAGGGGTGTCCCAACTTAGCCCATGACAAGCTCTCACGGTCAACGAAGGAATAGACCTCCTCCCGAGACATTCCGATCAGACTCGGTATCCCAGTTCTACAAGACATCCTCGACAATGGTAAAACAAGTCCAGCAAGACCACCCGCTGTGCCGACAAATCCCGATAGGAGCTGCACATATCTCGTTCTCAGGGCACACCAGATAAGCTAAGCGTACAGGAGTCGACGTAACGCAAGTTGCCAAGGGATGGCCCTGCACGGTGCTCTGGGTTGGACCAACACTCAGAGGAGCACTGGCCCGGGGGTTTAATAAAGATGACCCTTGGGCTGGCCGACCCAAGGGAAAGAAAAAGGCTAGGCGGCAAATGGTAAAACCAATGTTGGGCCTTGCTGGAGGATTTTTATTCAAGGCGAACTGTCAAGGGGTTCCCATTATAACCCAACCACGTAAGGAACGCAAAATCCGGGAACATAACACTGATATGACGGAAACTAGGGCGGCAAGAGTGGAACAAAACACCAGGCATAAGGCCGAGCCTTCCACCCTTTACCAAGTATACAGATGCATTAATTAAATAAGATATATCGTGATATCCCAACAAAATATCCATGTTCCAACATGGAACAAGCTTCAATCTTCACCTGCAACTAACAACGCTATAAGAGGGGCTGAGCAAAGCGGTAACATAGCCAAACAACGGTTTGCTAGGACAAGGTGGGTTAGAAGCTTGGTTTAACAATATGGGAGGCATGATAAGCAAGTGGTCGGTATCGCAGCATAGGCATAGCAAAAGAGCGAGCAACTAGCAAGCAAAGATAGAAGTGATTTCGAGGGTATGGTCATCTTGCCTGAGATCCCGCAAGGAAGAAGAACGAGTCCATGAAGAAGACAAACGGACATAGACGAACGGGTCCTCACAACACGACGTTACCAGAACCAGCCCGAAGAAGCAAACACCGGAAAGAAGCACACAACATAGTAAACAATCATCACATAACATGGCAAGATGCACAAACAAGTATGATGCATGTCCGGTTTAAATATGCATGGCATGGCAAAGTGCACAAACAATACTACAAATTAAGTGGATCTCAATATGCAACGAGTTGCATATTGACAAAACACCACATGACTTATTTAGTTCTCTCTCGGTTATGTACCCAACAATATTAAATGTTATTAAGCCTGGAAAGAGGTGAAGCATAAAAGAAACTATCTAACTAAGCAATTTAAATGGGGCCGGATATAACAAACAACAAATCCGGTAAATCCCTATATGCATTAGCAATTTAATGCAACAAGAATTTAAACATTTTAATTGTTGTTACTATGATGCGGATGACATGGGAAAGTTTTATGCAAGTTTTAAAGAAAATGTTGATAAGAGCACAATATGGAGCATATGTCATCGTGGCGGAAAGAAAGGATGCCACGGCGACGATAACGGAAACGGTACCACGGCAACATTCCAGTTCCGGTAACTCGATTGAGATACTGATGCAAAGGAGAAGTGTGCGGGTGCGTGCAAAAGATGGTGGGGCGCTCCCGGATACCGGGTTCCCACATGTCGGTGGCAAGGCAAAAGAGGGGCAACATGCACCGATAGTTCAGACTCGAGGCAAAACAAGGGTACATCTCATACAACATGCATTCATTCGTTCATGGGCGTCGTCTCGAGGTTATACCTTCGAAGCGTGCAAATCGGACGGTAGTGGAAGTAGGGGGTACATGATGTTCGGGGTCATGCACGTCCGTAGATGTTCGGGGTCGCGACATGAAACTTGACTTCCACGGGGTCATTGAGGGTCGACGGTAGTGGTTCATGTTTTGAAGCCGTTCGAGTCATCGGTGGAGGAACTTGGCGGTCCATGTAGTCGAACTTGGCGCATCCGAATGGTACTTGGTGAATCCCCGTAGTCGTGCACGGGTCGTAGAGGAAGCGTTTCGGTCTGTTCTAGTACGAGCATCAATATGGTCTTGCCGAGGCGCAGTGCAGGTCGCAGGGGAAGGAGAGGCCGACGCGGGCTCTTGCGTGTGGGGTCGAACGAGGGGAGGAAGGATATCGGGAAGAGGAGGTTGGTGGTGCTGGGAGATCGAAGAAAGAGGAGGGGGATCAAGCCAGTCTTCCTGGCACGATGCGTGTGTTGCGCGGCGGCGTACAGGAACGAGAGGGAGAGATGGGGATCGAGTGGAGGGGGTCGGGGTAGCTAGGTTTATGGAGCTGGTGGGGCGGCTGGGCCTTAGAGGCCAGCGCTGGGGTGGGCCTAGGGAGGCCCAAGTGGGCTGCGGCTGGCCTGAGGTGCAGCTGGGCCTAAATGGCCTGTTGGGCACCCTCTCTCCCACTCAAAAGAGAAAAAAACAGAGATAAGGAAGAAAAGAAAGAGAGGATAGGGGACGAAGTTGGACATGCGGTCGTAGAGGAAGCGTTTCGGTCTGTTCTAGTACGAGCATCCATATGGTCTTGCTGATGGTGTATTTGTCGAGTACCATGGAGGCGGTCTTGGCATGTAACGAGCAACGATGTGGTGCATAGACAAGGAGAAGGCCAACCCAGACGTTGTGCGGTGTTGGCCTCAGGAGGGCCATGCCATGGTGCAGACAGGAGGAGGGGGCATCTTCTCGTTCGCGCGCGAGGAAGGAGCACAAGCAGTGGAGGGGAAGAAGGCACTACAGCCACCCAGATGCAGAGACGATGCGTGAAGGCTGGAGGCCGGGGACGGCGAACGAAGCAGCAGCGAATAGGATCCGGCGACACGGCTCTGGCTGCTCGATGCAGGGGCGTGGCAGGGACCGGTGCAGGGGCGCGCCGGGGGAGGTTCGGTCGTCGCCGGCGGCTTGGAGGGGATAGGGCGCTGGGGCTCTGGGAAGATGGACTCTAGGAAGATGAACATGGTGTGAGGCAGCGACCTGCGAGGTCGCCGGCGCGGGCGCCATGGCGGGGAGGCAACAAGGATCCGGGCAAGGGCATCGACAACAGAGGCGCAGTGCATGTCGCAGGGGAAGGAGAGGCCGACGCGGGCTCCTGCGTGTGGGGTCGAACGAGAGGAGGAAGGAGATCGGGAAGAGGAGGTTGGCGGTGCTGGGAGATCGAAGAAAGAGGAGGGTGATCGAGCCAGTCTTCCTGGCACGATGCGTGTGTTGTGCGGCGGCGTACAGGAACGAGAGGGAGAGATGGGGATCGAGTGGAGGGGATCGGGGTAGCTAGGGTTATGGAGCTGGTGGGGCGGCTGGGCCTTAGAGGCCAGCGCTGGGGTGGGCCTTGGCAGGCCCAAGTGGGCTACGGCTGGCCTGAGGTGCAGCTGGGCCTAAATGGCCTGTTGGGCACCCTCTCTCCCACTCAAAAGAGAAAAAAACAGAGATAAGGAAGAAAAGAAAGAGAGGATAGGGGACGAAGTTGGACGCGCGGATAGTTTTCCCGGACTCACAAAAATGAGTTTGACCCAATAAAAATAGAAACGACAAGATTGAAAGATATAAATTCAAACTCATTTGAATTTAATTCAAATGGGTTTGAACTGGGACTTGGTAAAAGGAAGGTCCAAAAATGTTCGGATTTTTGGAGGAGCCCCGGTAAAAGGGAAAAGAAATATTGGGCAAGGTTTGGAGATCAACTCGAAGCAGAGAAGGCATGGGGTTATATTTGCAAGTGTGTTTCGGTGAATTCCAACAAATGGAATATTTAATATAGCTCCCTACTATCGGGAGGGTATGTTATAAAGAGAAGTCACCAGGTGAATTCCCTCGATTTAAATGGATCAAAGGTTCATGCCATTTATTTAGTTGAGTTAAGAAAAGAAATGACATGATGGCATGATGACATGATGCAATGCACATAATGCAATGATGAATGCAAAGAACCAAACAAAACACACGACGAAACCCGGAAACCCTGGAAGGCATCTGAAGCTCCGGTCTTGGGGCGTCACACGAGTAGAACACAAGTGAGTTGTGGGTGATACAAGTCATACTCCTTACCAGCATTTCATACTTTGGTTCAGCGGTATTGTTTGATGAAGCGGCCCGGACTGACATTATGCGTACGCTTACGCGAGACTGGTTCTACCGATGTGCTTTGCACATAGGTGGCTGGCGGGTGTCAGTTTCTCCAACTTTAGTTGAACCGAGTGTGGCTACGCCCGGTCCTTGAGAAGGTTAAAACAACACTAACTTGACAAACTATCGTTGTGGTTTTAATGCGTATGTAAGAACGATTCTTGCTCAGCCCGTAGCAGCCACGTAAAACTTGCAGCAACAAAGTAGAGGGCGTCTAACTTGTTTTTGCAGGGCATGTTGTGATGTGATATGGTCAAGACGTGATAAGATATATGTTGTTGTATGAGATGATCATGTTTTGTTGAAGTTATCGATTGCTATGCGGTTTGAACGATAAAGATCTTCGTAGAATATGTAGGAGCCAATATGAGCATCCAGGTTCCGCTATTGGTTATTGACCAGAGACGTGTCTCGATCATGTCTACATAGTTCTCGAACCCGTAGGGTCCGCACGCTTAACGTTCGGTGACGATTTGTATTATGAGTTTATGTGTTTTGATGTACCGAAGATAGTTCGGAGTCCCGGATGAGACCGGGGACATGACGAGAAGTCTCGAAATGGTCAAGACGTAAAGATCAATATATTGGACGACTATATTCGGACATCGGAAAGGTTCCGAGTGATTCGGGTATTTTTCGGAGTACCGGAGAGTTATGGGAATTCGCCTGGGAGTATATGGGCCTTGTTGGGCTTTAGGAGAAAGAGAGAGGAGAGGCTGCGCGCCCCCCAATGCTTAGTCCAAATTGGACTAGGGGGAGGGGCGGCGCCCCCTCCTTCCTTCTCTTCTCTTTCCCCTTTTTCCTTCTCTCCTACTCCTACTACTTGGAAGGGCTCCTACTTCTACTAGGAAAGGGGGAATCCTACTCCCGTGGGAGTAGGACTCCCCTAGGGCGCGCCATAGAGAGGGCCGGCCCTCCCCCTCCTCCAATCCTTTATATACGGGGAGGGGGGCACCCCTTGGAGAAACAACAAGTTGATCACAAAGATCTCTCCCAGCGTGTGCGGTGCCCCCCTCCACCATAATCCACCTCGGTCATACTATAGCGGTGTTTAGGTGAAGCCCTACTGCATTAGCTTCATCAACATCGTCACCACACCGTCGTGCTGACGAAACTCTTCCCTGAGCTCTACTAAATCATGAGTTCGCGGGACGTCACCGAGTTGAACGTGTGCTGAGCGCGGAGGTGCCGTACGTTCGGTACTGAGGATCGGTCGATCGTGAAGACATACGACTACATCAACCGCGTTGTCATAACGCTTTCGCTTAACGGTCTACGAGGGTACGTGTACTACACTCTCCCCTCTCGTTGCTATGCATCACCATGATCCTGTGTGTGCGTAAGAATTCTTTTGAAATTACTACGTCCCCCTACACTTTCTACAGTTGCCCTAGGCCTCCTTTTATAAACAAATGGGTCACCATAGTGGAAAATCAGTCATTATGCACTGATTAGATAGTGAACAGTGCTATCATACCTAACTTTGCAGGCTGACAGGGCGCATTAAATGCACCGCTCAACGTCACATTGTTGCTTGCCCGGCAGGCCTTGCCGGGCTGTTTTGCTAGCTTCACACCTGCTCGCTCGACACGTTGCAGGATGCGTGTCGCCTGTAGGTATTTCCTGTAGGAACTGGTTGCCATGTGGCAAACAGCGGCCACTTAATTTCTTTGAAGTTTGATACCGCACCTATCGACTACGTGCGTCGTGCTGAGGTGGTGTGGTGGTTCTACTTTTGCTAGTCCTGGCAGGCCCTGCCGGTATGGCTTCGAGGCTTGCTTCTAGGGGTGACCCCGTCCTTGATAGGCTCGCCTGCCTAGCAAGGGATGTTTTTACATTAGCAGTATCTTGCTCTTCTGGCTAGTCTTGCCCTTCTTGTCCTGCACATTGGTCCTTTGAAGGACTGATTCTTTGTGCTCCGCTCTGACCTTGGTGTTGTAATTTGGTTCACGTGCCTGTGCACAGTCTGGGTAATGGACCCTGGGTTTGTTGCAATGACAGCAGTTGTGGCTGCAATTATTTTCAGTTCGATGGTCTACTTGTCGGATCTCCTTCTCTGTCATCGCTGCTCGCGGTCTTTGACATAATGATCGGCCCATTTGGCTCCGCATCCAATGTCGTTCACATAGCCACCGCCGGTGGATGCAACGGGTCCTTGCCGAGGGTCACATTGATCGACCGGTTAAGAGGAGTGTTCCACCTAGGCGTGGACCCTTTAGAGCTCTAAGGTTCTGCAAGTTGCCTTGCCAGTTCTTCTTCAAGTTTCCTAATTTGGTGATCGGCGGAAAATTGCCCGGACTTATATTCATAATGGTACCGGCCCCTGACATAGTTATATTCGAGGGGGTCTTTGAATTGCTTGAAGTAGTTTGGGATGCCGTTTGCTGCAAGTATAGAGTCATGCTTGTCCCACACGGGCTTCTTCCTAACAAAACCACGGATTCCGTTGGTGTGGTTACTTAATGTCTTTGATCGCATATCCTCCCCCAATGTCGACTGGCTCTGCACCACAGGTTCTTTGTATTTTGCACCTTGAAAATGTTCCAGTCATCTGCACTAATGGTGGGCCACTTCTCCTTGATCATGGAGTAATCTTCATTAACCTGTTTTCTTGGGGCTGATTTCCAAGAACTCAAATTCTTTGAGAACTTATGGATTGCATGGTTGTGGACCTGGTTCTTTGGGTACGATAGGTTGTCGTACTCATCAGGAAACTTAAATCTAGCGTGCACCCTTCTTATGAGGAGTTCTCGCAGATTTTGTTTGCCAGAATCCCTTATATTGGACTCGTTGATGGAGCAGACTTCTCGAAGGATGACACCTAGGGTGTTGCCGTAGTGAGACATGGCCTTCCATGGACTAACGGGCTCACTAGTGGTGTTGACTCGAGTGACCACAATCATGTCGCTACCGATAGCATTTCGGCTCCTAGGTTTCTGCTGCTTCTTGGTTTTTGGAGCATCCTCCTCCTCATTCTTAGCACAACATTCACCCGTATCATCTTCATCATTATCAGCATCCTTATCAGGATTACTATCCTCACCAGGAACATCTTTGTAGCCACTACCTTTGATGTAGCACTCATCTGGATTTATATCCCCCGACCCCTGAAGATCTTCTCCATAGTCATCATCGTTTCCATGTGTGTCCGTAAATACATCTTTGCTGTTGGCCGAATTTGTCGAAGAAGAGCCCATGTCGCACATCTACAAACAAATATGACAAATACTTAATTCGTATACAAAATTCAAAATTTTGGCATGACCTTTCCTAAAATATGACATATTGGTTGCCAGAAATTTGACGAAATGGAATTTAATCAATGTTTCGACAAAACATTAGCAACCCTATAAAGTCCCTACTAACAAATCAGCACCTACAATACATGATTTCAAGCACATTTCCTAAAGAACTCAACAAATCCATGTCCATGAACAATTAAATCTTTGTGATTTCAGCCACATTTACTCAAATCCATGTCCAATACAACTTACAATATTACAAATACAACTAATTTATGCTAAAATATACATGTGTACCAATTGTAACAAATATGTGTATGAACTTTAAGAAAATGTAGAGATCTCACTTACCGATGGAATCGTGGTCTCCGCGCCTGGGCAGAGCGATGCCGGACACTTTGCAACCTAAGATGACGGTCGGAGAGGCGAGGTTGAGGTGGTTGTCATCGGCCAGGGAGAAGGGCGGGGGGTGAGCGAGCGGTGGGAGGGGGAGGGAGCGGGGGCGGTGGCCAAGCGAGCGGTTGGGGAGGGGGCAGTGGCTGAGCGAGCGGTGGGGGAGGGGCAAGGGCGCGGCGAGGACGACGGGGGCGTTAACGGGCAGATGATGCGGCGGCGGGCGGCGACGAGGGCCTGTGGCGACGGAGGCCCGAGATACCTTGAGTGTTAGCATGAAGCGAAATCTGCCCCAAATCGGCTAAGGGAATGGTGAAAATAGCTATGGCATTGGTGACGTCACCAACGCCATAGCTATTTAGCAACGACGTTACCTACGTCGCCAATGCCATAGCTATGTTTCACAAATTATTAGCCCCTTTAAATTGGGTCAAATCGACCTTCACACGCCAAATTCCATTTAGCGCTATATTTTGCATGTACCTATATTTATTTTATTAAGATTGAAATACACATACAGTCGATACACACTGCGTGCTGCTTAATAATAAAAGATACATATAATATTAATTAAGTGTGGCGACATCGTTTCTGAATTCTCTCGACAGAACTTTCTACACTACCCAACAACGCGTTTCGGCTTCTTTTTTTCCACTTTGTTTTGAGCTGGACTTCACTTTCCTGTTGATAGATGCCAGATTGTTTATCATCATCATGCTCTAGATCTTACTTCTTGGACAAATCTTTATCGCTATGTTCCTTCTGTCTTTTGTACAAAGGACTTCTCAATTCCTGAACCTCTGCATGTACTTCGTGTCCGTCTGGCTGATTTTCATGTCTGATCTCTTTCTTCATGCCTCGTTCTTCTGGCTTTTCATCATGTAATGTATCTTCTTCGACTCTGGTATCCTCCTCCTCACCATGACTTGTCCATCTTGTGTAACCAAGCATGATACTATGTTTCAACAAGTGCATCTTCACACGACCAGAGGAAGGGTCAATCAAAACTCCATTTTCGCACTTCTTACATGGACATAATATCTCTTTTATGCCTCTGCGATTCATATCTTCCAATGCCACCTCAAAGCACTCATTTATAGTTCGACCCCTATAAATATATATATATATGTAAGAATATTTTCATACCATTTCCTACAAAAAAGGTCTTTCAACACCATATATATATACCTTTTCCTAAAAAGTGAAGAACGGAAAATTGATCATATATTACCTAGATTAGATCGATATAGATGATACCGATAGCCGCGGTCGAGGGCAACAGACGGCCGGGTGTATTATTTAGGATCTGCAGAGAGAAACAAGCAGGATTAATGTTCACACGGCAGTATGAGCTAGCTAGATACGCACATCAATCAATCTATATATAGAGAGAACTGCATATACATATGGTGCACTACCATCTGAAACGCCAATACAATATCTGTTAACCGATATTGGGCCCCACTTAAGCACTAATGGCGTGGCCACAAAGTCGCACGACACAAGTATCAGACACAGTGCTGGCGTAGGTGTTTTCCCAGCGCCAGCAGTAATCCGCGGAAGTGGAGGATTGCTGGGCCCATAGACTAATGGCGTACACTTGAAATCCTACGCCAGCGCTATGCACCTACTAATGTCGTATCAAATAAGATGACTCCGCCACTATTTGGCTGCAAATGGCGCCCCACCAACGAGAGTTGTGGCTAGCACTTTTCCAACTAGTGCATTGTCACCCCAGGTATCCACATGCAAGACATACATCAAGTGTTCTCAAATCTAAAAAGCATTCAATCCGATAATAGTGAAGCCTCAAAGGTAAAAACTCAATTCATCACAACAAGATAGAGAGGGAGAAACACCATATGATCCAACTATATTAACAAAGCTCGCGGTACAACAAGATCGTGCCTAATGAAGAACATGAGAGAGAGAGAGATCAATCACATAGCTACTGGTACATACCCTCAGCCCCGAGGGTGAACTACTCCCTCCTCATCATGGTGGTCGCCAGGGTGATGAAGATGACCTCCAGTGGTGATTTCACTTTCCGATAGGGTGCCGAAACAGGGCTACAGATGAGATCGCTTTAGCACAGAGGCTTGCGGCGGTGGAGCGGAAGTTCTAGGTTAAATTACAGGGTTTTCTGTATTTATAGGATTTTCAGTGTTGTTTTCACGTCAGGGGGTGCCCGAGGGTCCCACAAGCTCGAGGGCACTCCTTAGGGGGGGCAGGCTTGTGGCTCCCTTGGCCCCTCCCTGGTCCATCTCGGGTGCTCCATGGGTCACTTCTGGTCCATAAAAAATCATCGTAAATTTTCAGCCCATTCCAAGAACTTCTATTTCTGCATAAAAAACAACGCCACGGTAGTTCTGTTGAAAACATTGTCAGTCCGGGTTAGTTTTATTCGAATCATACCAAAACCATATAAAATTGTTATAAACATGGCATGAATACTTCATAAATTATAGATACGTTGCGGACGTATTACAAGGATGCACATATTTCAAATACATAAGAACAGTAAATGGAGTTGTCCACACATCATACGAATCTGCTTGTGAAGCACTAGGATTTCTTGATGATGACAAACTGGCTTGACTGCATCAATGCGGCATCATATTGGGTGACAAGCCACCAACTAAGACAGATATTCACAACAATAGTATGCTATGGCAGAGCTATAATAAAAAACTAGGGCGGGCCATGTTAGGCATTCACTCATACATGGACCGTCATTTTGCTCACTCACCACACTTCTATTCATGCATATGCAGATATGCTGTAAGTTGGGCGGGCCATGGCATTGTTTAGCCCCAAGTAAGCTCCGCCAGTCATATTATGCCAATGTGAAGTCACAAAGCCAAAACAATTGTGGGAATCATGCTAGGAAGTACTAAGTGAAGACATGGAGTATAGACAGACAAAAGTCTTGAACTATCCTACACTTTGTCTCACACCTTCACAGAAGCAAGGACACGCCTTCATGGAAATAGTGAAGTTCATGTGACAAGTTGGAAAGACACTTAGGGAATATCCCGGAATAGAACTTCCAGATTCTTTAGAAATAAAGGAACTTGGAGACAAACTACTCAATGAAGAGATTAATTACAACAAAGATGATGAAAAAGAAGAGCATTTGAGGATTTGGTACTCCCAACTATGAACAATGTCTTGCATTTGACTAAATAATGGAATATGTTGACAGAGATTTGGGAAATTAAATATTGGTGGACGGCTATGGCGGGACAAGTAAGACATACCTACAAAAGGCAATCACAACAAAGCTGCATTGTCAGTGCAACAAACACAGGGCATATGTTGCCCAGACTATACACATGCACATGAGAAAAGTTGCAGCATCCAAGACAAGGCCAAGCAGGAGAGATAGCTATTTGAGGAATCAAAGGGTGGATCAAGAAGGCCAAGACCAACCAAAGGAGCAAGATATCACTAAGGAAAACCTCCCTTGCTGGGCTGGCAAGCTTGGCGAGGTCGAGGTTGCCCCGAAGAAAAGTCTCAAGACTACCCCGACAAGCTCACCGGGTACGATGAGGGCGGATTACCCCGCCAAGGCTCCACCGCTCCACCTCACAGCAATGCAAGTCACTTATCGGTGTTGTGTCAAGCCCCCAAGTGATTAAGTGGCTGTTACTTGTCATGTGGTAGGTATTTCCGAAGGAATTCACCTCCAAATGACACCCGTCCAGGGACGTGTCATGTAGGCAGGCGAGGAGGTGGCCGAACAGCACGGC
The DNA here is from genome assembly GCF_002162155.2 of Triticum dicoccoides. NCBI lineage: Eukaryota > Viridiplantae > Streptophyta > Magnoliopsida > Poales > Poaceae > Triticum > Triticum dicoccoides. The sequence goes on along the minus strand of NC_041390.1, from coordinate 298,727,066 downwards.
AAGGCTTGCTGGGCTACACCACGATGTGACACTAAGCGGTGCATTTAATGTACCTTGTCCTGTTTGCAGAGTTAGGTATGATAGCACTGTTTGCTATCTAATCAGTATGCAATGACTGATTTTCCATTGTGGTGACCCCTTGACCTATAAAAGGAGGGCCGTGGCAACCTTAGAAAGGACTCAGACCCTTGTACACTCATACACGTGTAGCTGCTCTTGTCTCGAGGCAACCTTGCTGGGCTAGAGCATCGTGTCTCCACCACGGTCCTCTCATCAACCCACCAAAGAAGGAGTAGGGTATTACACCTCACGGTGGCCCGAACCTTGGTAAAACTTCTCGTGTGATCACTGCCATGCTGCTCTGCGCCCTCCGCTGTTTGTGAAATGGGTTCTTCCCCCTGCGGAACCACAAAGGGGCTGATGGCCCCATAGGTGGACGTGTTTTCCCACGACATCTTTGGCATGCCAGGTAGGGGGAAGCGCTTATGTGAACCTAAGAGTGTAAGCAGCGCGTCATCTTCATCATTATTTTCTCCATCAATGGCTTCGTCAACCATGGCACCCAAGAAAAAGTCTGGTGCTGCAGCTCACCCGTGCACCTCAAAGTCCCCTTCATGTGTGGCTACCGATGGCGTGGGGGCAACATGGACGCACGGGGACATGTACGCCGCGGGGGATGTGGCCGGCACGGGTAGCGTTGTCCCCACTCCCCCTGCAGCCAAAGCTGAAGAAGGAGGCACTGGAGAAGGACAGCGCCCACAGCATCCCAGCGGCCTCTCCACAATATCGAAGGACGGAGCCGCAGCGATGGCGCTCGCTCCAGGGCGAACCACAACCCTGTGGCCGCCCCCGCTGCGGGTGCGGCTATGGGACACACACCACCCCCGGGACGAGCTGGCCAAGCCGGTGCGCCGAACAGGGTTGCCGATCCCCAAGCGCATCCACCTCGTCACCGCGCCACCTTGGCAACTGGCTCACGGCGACGAGAGCACGGTGCTGCCACTATCGGCACTGTCAGAAGCCAGGCGACATCACGATCTACGTCATCGTCCATGCCGAGCACTACTTTAGAGGCCATTGCACAGGCCCAGCTCCTATTGAGATTTCCGCCAGCGGCCGATCAGATGGATGAGTGGAGGGCCACCATTCAGAGCTTGATCAGTTTCACCGAGGCGGGACGATCACAATGAGAAGGCCCGCCACGGCCTCCACAGGCGGCGACAACAGCCCTAAGATGCTGGCCATACCGAAGGGGCCACCCCCATGGTGCAATCCCCTCCGGAGCAACCAGCGTAGGGGCCGCAGGCGGAGCCACACGACCAAGAACCCGACAATGTATCTATGGCTTCATCCGATCCTCGAGCACATCGAGACCAGCAACGAGTCCTAGAAGACAGGCGGAGGGAAGACATGCGCGTCACTATCAAGCGACGCTGCGAAACCCGCCACCAGACTGATAGGCGCAACAGCCGCAACCTTGACAAGCCCATGCCCGGTGAAGGTGGGTACCTGCCTTTCGAGGTTGGGTGCCCCGCCTTCACTCGCGAACTACGGCAAGTCCGTTGGCCATCTACTCACATGTCCAAGTTGTAAATACCAGATAAGTATGATGGAAGATTGAACCCGACAGAGTTCTTGAGCATCTACACCATCGATGTTCAAGCTGTCGGGGGAAGAGATGAGAGGGTATACGCCAACTACTTCCCTTTGCCACTCAAGGCACACGTGAGGTGATGGCTGATGCACTTGCCAGAGAATTCCATCTCGACCTGTGCTGACATGTGCCATGAGTTTGTTGGGGCCTTCACGGGCGGCCATCAATAACCAGGGCGGACCAGCGACTTGTAGCTCCTCACACAAAAGGAAGGAGCAAGTTTGCGGAAGTACATGCAGAGGTTCAGCAGGGTGCACAGGAACATTCCAGATATCCACTCGGCATCTGTGATAGCTGCTTTCTAGTCCAACATGCACAACCGCAGGATACGTTCTAAAATGAACATCCGGTTGCCCAAGACTCTGAATAAGCTATACACTCCAGTGGATAAGTGTGCCCAAGTAGAAGAGCGAAGGAGACTCCTCAGTGAAGAAGATGGCATTGACATTGACTCAACGGATGACGATGACGCCGCCAATCAAAAGAAGAAGAATAACAAGAACAAGAAACACAACAAGAAACATAAGGACAAAGTAGTGCTAGCTGTTGAAGGGTTGAGCACCCTAAGTACTAGCAAGAAGGCTAAGGCCGAGGCTCCCGGCAAGGAAGTTGCCGCGTGCACTAACTGTCGGGAAGCCGCGGCTACCGAGAAGGCCGGGGAGGCTGACGGGCCGTACTGCAAGATCCATCGAACCAAGGGACACGATCTTCAGGAGTGTCATCAGGTTGAACAACTCGTCAAGAAGCAGAGGGCCGAGTACGAGAAGCGTGACAAGGAGAAAGACCAAGATGGCGTTGGCGGGAAATGCCGGAGTGGCAGAGGAGGTCGCCCCGGCAAGGCCCATCAGTATCAAGGGAAACCTACCAGTGGCCATGTGAAGAAGGAATGCGATGGTGAGAGTGATGAGGGAGATGAAGAGGAAACCAGCGAGCAGGAGTTCCAGAAAGCATTGACGCCCTATGCATTGACGGAGGTGCGTCCTTGCACTCCTCTCACCACCAGCTTAAACAGTGGGCACGTGAAGTCACTGTCGTGGAGCCAGCGGTAGATTCTCGGAAGCCTCTCAAGTGGTCCCGCATGCCCATCATCTTTGATGAGGGGGGTCACCCTGACCGCACCATCGCGGTAGGGTGTTTTCCGTTGTTGGTCTCACCAACGATCCGCAACCTCAAGGTCACAAAGATGTTGGTTGACGGCGGGGCCGGGTTGAATCTGATTTCTCCCAAGGTTATCAGCAAACTCCATATAGCAGATGAAGAGCTCAAGGTTATTGGTACTTTCCAAGGGATTAACCCCGGCAGGAGTGGTCCTAAGGTGAATATCACACTGCTGGCAACGTTCAGGGGGGGAGTTAAACTATCGGACTGAGAAGATTGTGTTTCTTGTGGTTGTCCTCCCCCTGCCATACAATGGAATCCTTGGTCACCCAAACCTGGCAAAATTCATGGAGGCATCCCACTATGCCTACAACATTCTGAAGATGCCAGGTCCAATGGGCATCATTTCCATTCCATCAGACAAGAAATACGCAATCATATGCATGGACAAGATGTACCAAGAAGCAGTCGTTGCAGAGGCCGCGGAAGCTACTGCTCCTGCTCCTGCTAAGGAAAGCAAGAAAGGTAAGAAAGCTAGGAAGGTTGCCAACAAGGATTCCCGGAAGCGCACTTCTTCGGAGTGCACTGCGCTTGTTGGTGACTTGCCGGAGAATTCCAATAGCAAGAGATCCAAGGCTGCTGCACCCACTGTGAAGAAAGTCCCGGCAGGACTGGCTGGTGCCGATGGTACATTGACTGTTTGTGCCACCCTTGACGACAAATAGGAAAGTGCGCTCATTGCCTTCCTGCAGGCGAATGTCTATGTGTTTTCTTGGCAACCATCTAACATCCCCGGTGTTCCCAGGGAGGTAATCGAGAACCACCTAGTTGTTTGCCCACATGCCCGGCCCGTCAACAGAAGGTCCGGAAGCAAGCTTTGGAGAGGAAACAGTTTAGCTGAAGAGATCAAGAAACTTGAGGCAACTGGTTTTGTAAGAGGAGTATTGCATCTAACATGGTTAGCAAATCCAGTGGTGGTGTGCAAGGCGAATGGGAAATCTAGGCTTGGCATATGTTTCACAGATCTGAATAAAGCATGCCCGAAGGACCCATTCCCCTTGCCGCGCATCGACCAAATTGTGGATTCCACCTCCGGGTGTGACCTGCTTTCCTTCCTGGATGCCTACTCTAGATACCACCAGATTTTCATGTCCAAGGAGGATGAAGAGAAGACTGCATTCATAAACCCATGCGGCACGTATTGTTTTGTATGGATGCCCTTTGGGTCAAAGAGAGATGGATCCAATTTTGTGAGAGCAGTACATACTAGCTTTGAGTCCCGGCTACACAGAAATATTGAAGCCTACATGGATGATATAGTGGTCAAAACCAAGGACAGATTGACTCTCATTCAGGACTTGGAAGAGACCTTTGCAAATCCGTGCAAGATCAACTTGAAGCTGAACCCGGAGAAGTGTGTGTTTGGCGTTCCTTCCGGCAAGCTACTTGGCTTCTTCGTGTACCACCAGGGGATAGAGGCCAAACCCGACAAGATCAAGGTGATTGAGCAAATTCAAGCACCCAAGACAGTTAAAGACGCGAGGCATTTGACTCGACGTGTTGCCGCGCTGAGCAGGTTCATTTCCATGTCCGCTGAGCGTGCCCTTCCGTTCTTCAAAATCTTGAAGAAGGAGGGGTCCATGGAGTGGACTCCGGAGGCAAACGTTGCGCTACAAAATTTGAAGACCTACGTTTCCTCTGTTCCCACCTTAGTCGCTCCTAAACCACAAGAGCCGTTGCTGCTATACTTAGCAGCGACCAATCAAGTGGTCAGTGCAGCGCTGGTGGCACGGCGGGAGGTGGATGAAGCGGCAGCAGCAACCGCCGCCCCCTCTTGTGAGGAAAGTGGACACATACCGGCAAGGTCATCTACAGATAAAAAAAAGAGCGGGGCAATGGTGACAGTTCCAAGGTTGCGGCAAGGAAGAAGGTGGTGCAGCGGCCAGTGTACTTCATCAGCTCCCTGCCACTGGGGGCTAGGTCGAGGTACTCTGGCGTGCAAAATTTGATTTTTGGCCTCATCATGGCCTCAAGGAAACTGTGCCAGTACTTCCAAGCCCACGAGATCACGGTTGTCACCCGCTTCCCCTTGCAACACATACTGAGGAACCCTGAGGCCACCGGCAGAATGGAATGGGCTTCAGAGTTTTCCAGCTTTGGTTTGAGGTTTGAGAGCACGTCAACTATTCAGAGCAGAGCACTAGCAGAGCACTAGCAGAGTTCGTTGCGGAGTGGACGCCTACCCCTGACAAAGAAGAGCTGGAGACAATTATCCTTGGTAAGGAAGCGCCCCAAGTATGGATCATGTACTTTGATGGTGCCTTCTCCCTACAAGGTGCAGGAGCTGACGTGCTTCTCGTTGCTCCCACTGGGGAGCACCTCAAGTACGTCATTCAAATGCACTTCCCCCAGGAGAAGGCTACCATCAAGATTGCAGAATATGAAGGACTCATTGTCGGGCTCAGGATTGCAACAGAACTGGGAATCAAGAAGTTGATCATCCGTGGAGATTCGCAACTTGTGGTAAGGCAAGTAACCAAGGATTATCAAAGTCCATTGATGGAGGCATATGTCAAGGAAGTGAGGAAGTTGGAGGAGCGCTTTGATGGATTGCAAGTAGAGCACATACCACGTGCGGAAAACAGCATTGCTGATCATCTATCAAAGTGTGTTGCACAAAAACTCCCTGTGGAACCAGGGACTTTTGTTCTCCATCTGACTTAACCCTCCGTATCCCCGGCAACAGTGGCCAGAAAGAGGAGGAAACTAGACTTCGACAAGCCTCTCCCGACAGAGCTTCCCGAAGCCCCCAGCAAAGAGCTTGGCAGGAACAACTCCCCTTCGATCGGTGAGATACACCCTCCCACCAAACTACCAATCTTTGCGGTTGAGGCATGCACTCCCGTGAATGAGGAGGTGCCACTAATCCTCATTGTCGAGTCTCTTGCTCCAACTTGGGCACATCACATAGTCCATTTCCTCCAAACAGGAGAATTTCCCAAAGAGAAAGAAGAAGCTGAAAGAATAGCCTGAAGGGCCAGTATGTATCAGTTCGTTCATGACATGCTATATAGAAGATGGCCCAACGGTGTGAAATTGAAGTGCATTTGCCAGGAAGAAGGAAAGGAACTGCTGGCGGAGATACACAAGGGTATGTGTGGCTCCCATATTGGATCAAGGGCCTTGGTTGGAGAAACTTTCCGGCAAGGTTTCTACTAGCCCACGGCCCTCCAAGATGCAATTGAGCTAGTCAGCAAGTGTGAAGGCTGCCAGTTCCATTCGAAGAATATCCATCAGCATACTCAAGCTCTCTAAACAACCCCTTTGTCATGGGCATTTTCAGTCTTGGGGCTTGACATCTTGGGCCCCTTCCCCGTGCTACCAGGGGCTTTGAATTCTTGTATGTTGCAATCAATAAGTTTACAAAGTGGCCGAAATTGGAGCCCGTGAGGAAGGTGATCGCACAGTCAGCCATCAAATTCTTGAAAGGATTGGTGTGCCGTTTCGGAGTACCTTCCAGAATCATCACTAACAATGGCACCCAATTCACAAGTCGCGCCTTCATGCAATACGTGCATTCCCCTCAGAAACAAGATCTCATTTTCCTCTGTTGCACACCCTAGAAGTAACGAACAAGCTAAGAGGGCAAACGCTAAAGTGCTGCGAGGAATCAAGACAATAACATCTGATAGGCTGTAGAAGTGTGGAAGGCGATGGATCTACGAGCTGCAATTGGTTCTTTGGTCCCTCCGTACGACATCAAATCGAGCTACCGATCAGACTCCCTTCTCCCAAGTCTATGGGGCAGAAACAGTAATCCCCACGGAACTCATATACGGATCACCTCGAGTACTAGCATACCATGAAGTAGAGCTAGAACAGCACCGGCATGACGACACTGTGCTACTTGAGGAGAACCGTCTCCGGGCTGCTACGTGTGCTGCATGTTACCAGCAAGCCATGCATCGCTATCACAGTGGCAGGGTTCATGCCCGGAGCTTTGAGGAAGGTGACCTTGTCCTTAGGCATGTTCAGTCCACCAATGGTACAAACAAGTTGACGCCGAAGTGTGAAGGCCCTTACCGGGTAGTACGAGTCCCCAGACCCGGCGTAGTCCGTCTGGAGGTCGGAGATGGCTTGAGTTGCAAAACTTAAGGAACATTGAGAATCTCCGTAAGTTCTACCTGTAAGGCACGGCTATCGGGCCTTGCCCGACAGCCACCCTTTTGTACAAGCATTGCCGATGTTGCATGTAACCCTTTGTACAAAGCCAGACACAGACCCTGAGCAACAGATAAATAAACGAAGCACTGGGGGCCCCGAAGGAGCTTGCATGCATGCATAAACATATCATGAGCATAGCATGAGCCTGTAGATAAGATCGCATGTAGCTCTTTCTCGTCTGCACTAAGCTACAAGGTTCTTACCGTGGACTTTATAAGAAGAAACGAAGACAAGGATACATAGTGGTCCCCAGCAAGCCAAACAGATAAGTTCCTTCTTATCCATACGTGTTCTGTAAAGTGAAACTTGTGCATATGAAAACCTCGCCACCTTCGCAGCATAGGTGCTCCCACCCTTTTGACTCGAACACTACTTCAGTCAGGGTGGTCGCAATGGCCTTTGATGGAAAATGTTCGGTGGGGGGCGGTCCCTTTTTGTAGTTTTGTGCCCGGCAGGCCTAGCCCCGTGGCAACAAACTAATGGCACCGGCAGGATAGCCTATCGGGGAAAACTTGTTTACTTAAGTGTATAGAGGCACTCCACCTCTGGTGAATTGAGTACGAAGATTCGTGTGTTTTGCCAAGATTTTCTTTCTCGGGTCTGCTTGCTCACGTACACAAATCTGTCCTCGAAACCTTAGCGTACCTTGCTAATCCTTGGAGAAATCCTGGGTCTTGCCTTCTATCATGCGCTTGACATGGTGTTGTAGTGCTGGGTCATCCGGCTCGGCCTTGCGCATCTCATCCTCGAGGGTAGGAGTAACTTCCGATATATTAGCAAGACTGGCATCAAAAATAACCAAATTGAGCTGAGCGATCTCTTCTTGGAGTTCAGGAGGCAAGGACTCCATTATTTCATTCAGACTAGCAGGCTTGCGGCTGAGGGCATCGGCAAACACGTTGGCTTTACCCGGATGATAATTTATTCCAAGGTCATAATCCTTGACCAACTTGAGCCATCTTCACTGTCGAAGGTTTAAGTTTGGTTGAGTGAATATATACTTGAGAGTCTTGTGGTCGGTGAATATCTGACACCTTTTTCCAATGAGGTAGTGTCTCCAAATTTTCAAAGCATGCACAACTGTGGCCAACTCCAAATCATGCATTGGATATGCCTATGCTACAACCTTGCCATCTTGCATGAGTACACATCCAATACCTCTCCTGGATACATCATAGTATACATCAAAGCTGCAGTAGATGTCTAGAAGAGTCAACACTCACTACAAAAAAAGACACATCTGTGACAGTTTGGGCCGAACGAATTTTTTTCTTTCATACACACGACACTTCTATGACGATAATTGTGACAAAACCCGATATCATCATAGATGTGGTGGGATCCAACTTCTATGACAAAAAGTCATGACAGAAAATGGGCTTTTCGTCCTGGGCAGGCCGGAGACACAGCTGCATGACATTCTTTGGGCCGTCCATGACGGAAAAACCATGGTAGAAGCGAGGGGGAGGAAAATTTCTGGGAGTTCCCGGTTACGGTGGGAGGTCGGGGGCCGAGCGATGCGCGCTTCTCTCATACACGTACGTGCGTGTGTGCGAGGCGTTGGCTCTAACTGAACCCGATCGAGGCGTTGGGCTCTAACTGAACCCAAGCGATTGCACTGCAGGCTACGCGTTATTGAACCCGAGCGATCGATCGATGGCTGTTAACTGAACCCGATCGAGCGATTCCTTCGCTACTGCTGCTAACTG
>NC_041390.1:298643156-298718228 GCF_002162155.2 Triticum dicoccoides | reverse complement strand
TGGATGAACAGTTCCCGGTGGGGGTGGATGAACAGGACCCCGTGGTGTTGCCTCTGGATGAACAGGACCCCGATCGAGCTAGCCGGTTGGGGCTGGATGAACAGGACCCCGTGGAGGGCTGGATGAACAGGACCACCCCGTGGAGGGCAGGATGAACAGTAGATGGTGGAGGGCATGATGAACAGTAACCCGTGGAGGGGTGGTTGAACAGGAGCCCGTGGAGAGGGCTGGTTGAACAATAGCTGGTGGAGTAGCGCGTGGTGAATGCTGGATGAACAGGAGCCCGTGGATGAACAGCGCCGGTGGAGGCTGGAGGAGGTCGACGGTGGATGAACAGTAGCTCATGGTGGCTGGAGGGGGTCGACGGTGGAGATGAACAGTATCCCGTGGAGTCCCGTTTTGCGGTACGCCACACCCCTCCCAATGAACAGGACCCCCGTTTCGACCGTAGCGCTCCAACACAAGTCTGTTTCATCCGTTTTGCGGTACGCCACACCCCTCCCGATCAACAGGACCCCCATTTGGACCATAGGAGTTTCGTTTCCTCCGTTTTGCGGTACACCAGATCCCTCCTGATGAACAGGATCCCGTTTCGAACATGGCCGGTCGAACAGAAGACTGTTTCCTCTGTTCTGCGGTACGCCAGGCCTCGTTTCCATCGCCTGTTCCGTCCACCCGATGAACACAACGCATTCCGTTGCCTCCCCATGAACACGACGCATTCCGTTGCCTCACCATGAACACGATGCGTTCCGTTGCCTCCCCATGAACACGACGCATTCTGTTACCTCCCCATGAACATGACAACGACGTTGTTTCTCCGTTCTGACCCAGCCATGTCCACGAGTTCTGGCCATACGTATGCGCGAGTAGGCGTTCGAGACCCCGCCCGTATGTACACATACGTGGCCGTATTTTCTTTCTTGCACCCTGGCCCATGTACGTACGTGTACATGCTACGTGCGCGCCTCTACTACGACACGTGCGCGCCTGTACATCGACTAGTATATATGTACGTACACGTTCGCGACCAGAATGACAATGCTACATACGCTTCGACCAGGTGGGTCCCGACTGTCACGCACTTCCTTGCGTGCGAAGATGTAGCTGGTGGGTCCCAGCAGTTAGGGGCAAACATTTTTTTCACGAAATAAGGTGGCCCGTCCGGTGGGTCCCCGCTGTCAGGTGGAGGAATAATTATTTTGCGCGTAATAAGGAGGCACTTCCTTGCTGTGGCCGTGGACCCAGCTATCAGCGTCTCCACGCACAGTACTCTTCCGATGGAAGTCGGTCGTTGACCACATTGACCACGCCGCGCCGAGAGCACCACGGCGGTGGACGATGGCAAGGCCTAGGAAGGGGACGACGCGGAGCCGGGGAAGATACGGCAGTGGAAGCCCGCGTGGAGAGGAGTACAAGGGTTCACTGGTTCGGCTGCAGTGTGAGGCTGCCATCGCCGCAGGGCCTGGCCAGCAGTGGGAATAGTAGGGGGCGGTGAGGCCTCTGCGGCAGCATAGCTGGCCACAGGAGGCAGGAGCATGCGGCACAACCGGCGCTGCTTTGGGCGGCTGGAGCAAGAAGACCAAAGGTTGAAGAAGCACTACGGCCGTTGGATGGACATCGTATGGTCACTGGAGCTAGAATCATTCATGTTGACTAAGTTGACAAAGCCCTTCATCCCCGTCAACTTAGTAGGCCCACAAGTCAGCCTCCCACTAAGGTGGGTCCCAGCTAGCCGGGGGAGTATTCATTTTTTTGTGCGTAATAAGGAGGCACTTCCGGTGGGTCCGAGCTGACAGCGGGGGGAACGTTTTTTTCGCGAAATATGGTGGCCCGTCCGGTGGGTGGCAGCAGTCAGGGGATACCGATTTTTTCGCAAAATACTGGTGGCCCGTCCGGTGGGTCCCCGCTGTCAGGTGGAGGAATAATTATTTTCCGCGTAATAAGGAGGCACTTCCTTGCGGCTGTCGTGGACCCAGCTGTCAGCCTCTCCACGTACAATACTCTTCCAATGGAAGTCGGTCGTTGACCACATTGACCACGCCACGTCGAGAGCACCACGGTGGTGGACGACGGCGAGGCATAGGAAGGGGACGACGCCGAGCCGGGGAAAACACGGCAGTGGATGCCCATGCGGAGAGGAGTACGAGCGTTCATCGGTTCGGCTGCGGTGTGAGGCTGCCATCGCCGCAGAATAACAGGGGGTATGGGTGAGTAGAGGGATGCCCTGGCCAGCGGTGGGAGTAGTAGGGGGCGCTGAGGCCTGCGCGGCAGCACAGCCGGCCTTGATAAGACGAAAAGAACTTGAACAGAAGGGCACAACACTCCGGTTAAATGGATAGGCATGAAAAGAACACGATCCTGACAACACAAGAAGAAGGGTTGAAGAGAGCAACATCACAATGCCTCCGGACGGAAGAAATAGAAGATAGATAATTGAAATAAAAGAATGGAGGAGAAAATGCCAACTTCTGTCACACTTGAGCTTGAAAAGGCATCCTTAGTATAAGGGTCGAACGGAGTAGTTGGAAAAATCCACAACGAAAAGGATAAGCTTGATGTGGTCTTGTTGCGTACATCTCAAATTATGAGGTGACAACATGCCACTCACAGAAAAAAGAATTGGACTGATATGAACAAATTGACGAGAAACTAATTCACCGGGAGGATAAAAGAAGAACTTGGATCAATTATATGCACCATTAATAGCATTAATCCTTAGGGAAAGCTTTAGGCGAAATATAACCCCAGATAAATCCAATGATGAGATTGATGGATTTTAAATACCTCATTCTTAACAACATGTGTATCATGATACATGAACTCAAATTATCAGGAATGACATAATACCACCTCGAAAGATATGCGTGAAAGAATTGCACTCCGGATTACAAGATGAAGAATGCTTGAGCTTCTGTGAAAAGAATCTTGATGAACGCTTTGCAAAGGGAAAAAAATCCTTGATGAACCATCAAGTAGAGTCTCCATGAAGAACTCCGGTAAACAAGTTGATAAAAAGAAAGAAAAATTGAAAACATAAGGTGAATCCTTGCAATGATTTAGATGGATCTCCATGATAATTAGAGCTTGGAACTCCGGTAAAGAAAAGATAAAGCATCTCAAACTAAGAATATGATATGATGAACCACTTCGGAAAAAGGAATTAATCACTTGGATGGAACAAGAATAAGAATTATGTTATGCGTATCCTTCACCAATTTAAATTGATGACAATCAACGGATTTGGCATATTACTTATCCTCGTAGAAAGATTAAGATAGATATAGCGCAAACTTGAGAAGGTCTTCAACGAACCACCGGTAGAATTTGAAAAGCACGAATGCATAGATATGATACACGAAGGAAGAAAAACTCTTGAACGAATCACCATAAGAATTGAAAATGAACGGAGTAAAGATAAAGAAACACCGGGAAGAATTAGCAAATGAACGAAGATGCTTGAGTGAATTTAGACCCATGAGAACGAAAAGATTACGAGCTGATTATAGAATCCTTGATTTAGACACCGGTATGATTTAGAGTATGAGAGCTGAAAGCTGGAATGAATAAGTCTTCTTAAATGATGGGCTTCGGGGAAAAGAAATGGAAAACAACTCATGAAATGCTCCGGATGGGTGAAAAGAATTCTCACAATCGAAAAATAATTATGAGAGGATGGCAACAAGCTAGAATCACGAATCTTGAAGAGAATGGAGCAAGATTAAAGAGAAACACTTCTTCGGTCTTCAAAATCCGAGAATGACGATGAGAAACACCACCATGAATTATTGAGGCACACCGGAATGAAGAATAGAAAGGTTGAGCCAACGATGAAAAGAATTTTGAAAGATCTTGGAGAAAGACATTTGACTGATGGTAAATCATTCTTACGTCAAACTTCGAAAAGAATTTGAGAATACCTCCGAGAAAATAAGAAGAGTCAGGTAAGATCCTGGGAAAAGACCTGTGGGTTAGGGCCCACTCAAAAGAAACACCGTTGAAAAGATTACTTGAAAAGGAGAAAGCACCGGTTGAATTAGATGACTTGAATGAGATAACATCCTCGAAAGAGCTTGAAAGGATCTTGAATGACAAGGCCTTTTGAGAAAACTTGAGCACGCCGGAACAAATGAATAGCGAGAAGTGAATTATTATGAAGTGCACCGATATGAGAAGGCATTGAAATGAGGAAAAGGATATGACCAACAAAGCTTGAATTAGTTCCACCGGAGAAGAAAGAGGATGAATAATGATAACTTGAAGCTCCGTTAGTATCTTCTTGAGAATCACTGGATAAGAACATTGACGAAAAGAATGGAGAGACTTCACACGAATAAAAAGATACTTGATTAAGAAATCTGAGTCCTTGAAGAAAACAAAGGGAGGGAGGGTGGGAAAAACAAAGACAACTTGGAGATGGATGAAACAAACACCGTTGAGAAAACTGAGATTGAATCTTGCGGATGTTGAAAACGAACGGATCCACTTGAAGAGAGACACGCCGGTGAGAAGAATTGACATGACAATCTCAATAAACGAGAAGGATTAGTATTCACATAGGAATATGAGAACACCATTTGGGGAAGGTATGGAATCAACATTTGACTTCGAAGCAACTCGAATACCACAACTCAAAACAAAAACAAAGGACTGGCTTGCGGAATAAGCCAGAACAAACATATGGTAGAGATTTCGTGCGAAGTTTTCGTGGTGGGGCCTACACGGGCTCGATCGTATAGCACCATCATGTACAAGGCAGTGCACATGACATACGAAGCGTCCCCGAGTCGGCATAGCCAAGGACTCTTTAAGACACAACGAGACCACTGTAAAACCGACCGTGAATAGGCGGACCACTAGACGTCGAACCCCAATTTCGTATCATACATCTGTCGGAAAGATATCCTAAGAGCTACTTGAATTCCCACCTATGAAACTCCCGAACCTTTCCGGTTTATGCAATGAGGTGTTGGGGATACAGGGGAAGCATAATATCTCACCCAAACTAGCAAATCCTACATCCAGCCGTATCCATCCTTCAACACATAACCGAGAAAACTCCGGAAACCATCTACCTCAACCTTCGAAAAGTATCCGTTATACAAGTTATGTCGATACTCCCGAACTCCCGCCCCAGTACTGGGTGGCGTCGAGGTTATCTCACCAATGAACTGCATAAAAGATATTTTCGATGTCGACGTACTAAACTCAGGTATTACAGAACTGCAACAATAAAATTATGACGACAACACCTCAGAGCTCAACTCCCCGGGACACTTCCACAAAACCCCTGACAGGAGGCACCAAGACAATGTTCTCGTCACAAAACCATCGGAACGATTCCAAGATACCAGCGTGATCCTAAAAAAAATTTAGAGAAATTTGAGAAGAGAAGAGTCAAAACTCTACGTCAGGATGCCTTACCAGAGCGATGAAGGGACTGGGAAGTAAAAAGAATTCCTAAACTCTCCGATATATAATTCCTAAATGACTCAAAACATTTTTCTAGACACAACTCGGCCGCTAAAAACGATCAAGCAATGGTGCTCCTAATGTCAGGGAAGGCTCTGATACCAACTTGTAACGCCCTCGATGAGGCTATATCTCCCACGTGTCGAAGCACGACTTAGAGGCATAACCGCATTGAAAGCAATGTCGCAAGTGAGGTAATCTTCACACAACACATGTAATACATAAGGGAAAGAGATACATAGTTGGCTTACAATCGCCACTTCACACAAATACATGAATAAAGCATTACATCATCCAAATACAATCAAGGTCCGACTACGGAACCAAAATAAAAGAAGAACCCCAAATGCGACAAGGTCCCCGATCGACCCCAACTGGGCTCCACTACTGATCAACTAGAACGAAACAAAAAAAAGGTCAAGATCTTCATTGAGCTCCTCCTGTGCTTGGTTGCGTCATCTGCACGAACTCATCGGCACCTGCCAGCTAGTTTTGGAAGTAACTGTGAGCCACGGGGACTCAGCAATCTCGCACCCTCGCGATCAAGACTATTTAAGCTTATGGGTAAGGTAAAAGGTATGAGGTGGAGCTGCAGCAAGCGACTAGCATATATGGTGGCTAACATATGCAAATGAGAGCGAGAAGAGAAGGCAAAGCACGGTCAATAAAAGTATGATCAAGAAGTGATCCTAGAACAACCTACGTCAAGCATAACTCCAACACCGTGTTCACTTCCCGGACTCCGCCGGAAAGAGACCATCACGGTTACACACGCAGTTGATTCATTTTAATTAAGTTAAGGTTCAAGTTATCTACAACCGGACATTAACAAATTCCCATCTGCCCATAACCGCGGGCACGGCTTTCGAAAGTTCAAATCCTTGCAGGGGTGTCCCAACTTAGCCCATGACAAGCTCTCACGGTCAACGAAGGAATAGACCTCCTCCCGAGACATTCCGATCAGACTCGGTATCCCAGTTCTACAAGACATCCTCGACAATGGTAAAACAAGTACAGCAAGACCACCCGCTGTGCCGACAAATCCCGATAGGAGCTGCACATATCTTGTTCTCAGGGCACACCGGATAAGCTAAGCGTACAGGAGCCGACGTAACCCAAGTTGCCAAGGGATGGCCCTGCACGGTGCTCTGGGTTGGACCAACACTCAGAGGAGCACTGGCCCGGGGGTTTAATAAAGATGACCCTTGGGCTGGCCGACCCAAGGGAAAGAAAAAGGCTAGGTGGCAAATGGTAAAACCAATGTTGGGCCTTGCTGGAGGAGTTTTATTCAAGGCGAACTGTCAAGGGGTTCCCATTATAACCCAACCACGTAAGGAACACAAAATCCGGGAACATAACACCGATATGACGGAAACTAGGGCGGCAAGAGTGGAACAAAACACCAGGCATAAGGCCGAGCCTTCCACCCTTTACCAAGTATATAGATGCATTAATTAAATAAGATATATCGTGATATCCCAACAAAATATCCATGTTCCAACATGGAACAAGCTTCAATCTTCACCTGCAACTAACAACGCTATAAGAGGGGCCGAGAAAAGCGGTAACATAGCCAAACAACGGTTTGCTAGGACAAGGTGGGTTAGAGGCTTGGTTTAACAATATGGGAGGCATGATAAGCAAGTGGTCGGTATCGCAACATAGGCATAGCAAAAGAGCGAGCAACTAGCAAGCAAAGATAGAAGTGATTTCGAGGGTATGGTCATCTTGCCTTAGATCCCGCAAGGAAGAAGAACAGGTCCATGAAGAAGACAAACGGACGTAGACGAACGGGTCCTCACAACACGATGTTACCGGAACCAACCCGAAGAAGCAAACACCGGAAAGAAGCACACAACATAGTAAACAATCATCACATAACATGGCATGATGCGCAAACAAGTATGATGCATGTCCGGTTTAAATATGCATGGCATGGCAAAGTGCACAAACAATACTACAAATTAAGTGGATCTCAATATGCAACGAGTTGCATATTGACGGAACACCACATGACTTATTTAGTTCTCTCTCGGTTATGTACCCAACAATACTAAATGTTATTAAGCATGGCAAGAGGTGAAGCATAAAAGAAACTATCTAACTAAGCAATTTAAATGGGGCCGGATATAACAAACAACAAATCCGGTAAATCCCTATATGCATTAGCAATTTAATGCAACAAGAATTTAAACATTTTAATTGTTGTTACTATGATGCGGATGACATGGGCAAGTTTTATGCAAGTTTTAAAGAAAATGTTGATAAGAGCATAATATGGAGCATATGTCATCGTGGCGGAAGGAAAGGATGCCACGGCGACGATAACGGAAACGGTACCACGGCAACATTCCAGTTCCGGTAACTCGATTGAGATACCGATGCAAAGGAGAAGTGTGCGGGTGCGTGCAAAAGATGGTGGGGCGCTCCCGGATACCGGGTTCCCACATGTCGGTGGCAAGGCAAAAGAGGGGCAACGTGCACCGATAGTTCAGACTCGAGGCAAAACAAGGGTGCATCTCATACAACATGCATTCATTCGTTCACGGGCGTCGTCTCGAGGTTATACCTTCGAAGCGTGCAAACGGGACGGTAGTGGAAGTAGGGGTACATGATGTCTTGTCGAAAATCACGGCGGCGGTAGCTGTACCCATGTTGTCGTCGAACTTGATGGAACCAATGTCCTCGAGGGTATCGTGGGAAGTAGTCGTACTCGCGAACTTGTCGGATCCACGGCGACGATAGTTGTTCACGGCGCTTGTGACTCGCGGTTCTTCGGGCAACGATAGTCATGCACGTCCGTAGATGTTCGGGGTCGCGACATGAAACTTGACTTCCACGGGGTCTTTGAGGGTCGACGGTAGTGGTTCACGTTTTGAAGCCGTTCGAGTCATCGGTGGAGGAACTTGGCGGTCCATGTAGTCGAACTTGGCGCATCCGAATGGTACTTGGTGAATCCCCGTAGTCGTGCACGGGTCGTAGAGGAAGCGTTTCGGTCTGTTCTAGTACGAGCATCCATATGGTCTTGCCGATGGTGTAGTTGCCGAGTACCATGGTGGCGGTCTTGGCATGTAACGAGCAACGATGTGGTGCATAGACAAGGAGAAGGCCAACCCAGACGTTGTGCGGTGTTGGCCTCAGGAGGGCCATGGCATGGTGCAGACAGGAGGAGGGGGCATCTTCCCGTTCGCGCGCGAGGAAGGAGCACAAGCAGCGGAGGGGAAGAAGGCACTACAGCCACCCAGATGCAGAGACGATGCGTGAAGGCTGGAGGCCGGGGACGGCGGACGAAGTAGCAGCGAACAGGATTCGGCGACACGGCTCTGGCTGCTCGATGCAGAGGCGTGGCAGGGACCGGTGCAGGGGCACGCCGGGGGAGGTTCGGTCGTCGCCGACGGCTTGGAGGGGATTGGGCGCTGGGGCTCTGGGAAGATGAACATGGTGTGAGGCAGCGACTTGCGAGGTCGCCGGCACGGGCGCCATGGTGGGGAGGCAATGAGGATCCGGGCAAGGGCATCGACAGCAGAGGCGCAGTGCAGGTCGCAGGGGAAGGAGAGGCCGACGCGGGCTCCTGCATGTGGGGTCGAACGAGAGGAGGAAGGAGATCGGGAAGAGGAGGTTGGCGGTGCTGGGAGATCGAAGAAAGAGGAGGGGGATCGAGCCAGTCTTCCTGGCACGATGCGTATGTTGTGCAGCGGCATACAGGAACGAGAGGGAGAGATGGGGATCGAGTGGATGGGATCGGGGTAGCTAGGGTTATGGAGCTGGTGGGGCGGCTGGGCCTTAGAGGCCAGCGCTGGGGTGGGCCTAGGGAGGCCCAAGTGGGCTGCGGCTGGAATGAAGTGCAGCTGGGCCTAAATGGCCTGTTGGGCACCCTCTCTCCCACTCAAAAGAGAAAAAAACAGAGATAAGGAAGAAAAGAAAGAGAGGATAGGGGACAAAGTTGGACGCGCGGATAGTTTTCCCGGACTCACAAAAATGAGTTTGACCCAATAAAAAAAAGAAACGACAAGATTGAAAGATATAAATTCAAACTCGTTTGAATTTAATTCAAATGGGTTTGAACTGGGACTTGGTAAAAGTAAGGTCCAAAAATGTTCGGATTTTTGGAGGAGCCCCGGTAAAAGGGAAAAGAAATATTGGGCAAGGTTTGGAGATCAACTCGAAGCAGAGAAGGCATGGGGTTATATTTGCAAGTGTGTTCCGGTGAATTCCAACAAATGGAATATTTAATATAGCTCCCTACTATCGGGAGGGTATGTTATAAAGAGAAGTCACCAGGTGAATTCCCTCGGTTTAAATGGATCAAAGGTCCATGCCATTTATTTAGTTGAGTTAAGAAAAGAAATGACATGATGCAATGCACATAATGCAATGATGAATGCAAAGAACCAAACAAAACACACGACGTAACCCGGAAACCCTAGAAGGCATCTGAAGCTCCGGTCTTGGGGCGTCACACGAGTAGAACACAAGTGAGTTGTGGGCAATACAAGTCATAGTCCTTACCAGCATTTCATACTTTGGTTCAGCGGTATTGTTTGATGAAGCGGCCCGGACCGACATTATGCGTACGCTTACGCGAGATTGGTTCTACCGACGTGCTTTGCACACAGGTGGCTGGCGGGTGTCAGTTTCTCCAACTTTAGTTGAACCGAGTGTGGCTACGCCCGATCCTTGAGAAGGTTAAAACAACACTAACTTGACAAACTATCGTTGTGGTTTTGATGTGTAGGTAAGAACGGTTCTTGCTCAGCCCGTAGCAGCCACGTAAAACTTGCAGCAACAAAGTAGAGGGCGTCTAACTTGTTTTTGCAGGGCATGTTGTGATGTGATATGGTCAAGACGTGATAAGATATATGTTGTTGTATGCGATGATCATGCTTTGTTGAAGTTATCGGTTGCTATGCGGTTTGAACGATAAAGATCTTCGTAGAATATGTAGGAGCCAATATGAGCATCCAGGTTCCACTATTGGTTATTGACCGGAGACGTGTCTCGATCATGTCTACGTAGTTCTCGAACCCATAGGGTCCGCATGCTTAACGTTCGGTGACGATTTGTATTATGAGTTTATGTGTTTTGATGTACCGAAGATAGTTCGGAGTCCCGGATGAGATCGGGGACATGACGAGAAGTCTCGAAATGGTCAAGACATAAAGAACAATATATTGGACGACTATATTCGGACATCGGAAAGGTTCTGAGTGATTCAGGTATTTTTCGGAGTACCGGAGAGTTATGGGAATTCGCCTGGGAGTATATGGGCCTTGTTGGGCTTTAGGAGAAAGAGAGAGGAGAGGCTGCGCGCCCCCCAATGCTTAGTCCAAATTGGACTAGGGGGAGGGGCGGCGCCCCCTCCTTCCTTCTCTTCTCTTTTCCCTTTTTCCTTCTCTCCTACTCCTACTACTTGGAAGGGCTCCTAGTTCTACTAGGAAAGGGGGAATCCTACTCCCGTGGGAGTAGGACTCCCCTAGGGCGCGCCATAGAGAGGGCCGGCCCTCCCCCTCCTCCAATCCTTTATATACGGGGAGGGGGCACCCCTTGGAGAAACAACAAGTTGATCACAAAGATCTCTCCCAGCGTGTGCGGTGCCCCCCTCCACCATAATCCACCTCGGTCATACTATAGCGGTGTTTAGGTGAAGCCCTGCTGCATTAGCTTCATCAACATCGTCACCACGCCGTCGTGCTGACGAAACTCTTCCCTAAGCTCTACTAAATCATGAGTTTGCGGGACGTCACCGAGCTGAACGTGTGCTGAGCGCAGAGGTGCCGTACGTTCGGTACTGAGGATCGGTCGATCGTGAAGACATACGACTACATCAACCACGTTGTCATAACACTTTCGCTTAACGGTATACGAGGGTACGTGTACTACACTCTCCCCTCTCGTTGCTATGCATCACCATGATCCTGTGTGCGCGTAGGAATTTTTTTGAAATTACTACGTCCCCCTACACTTTCTACGGTTGCCCTAGGCCTCCTTTTATAAACAAATGGGTCACCATAGTGGCAATCATTATGCACTGATTAGATAGTGAACAGTGCTATCATACCTAACTTTGCAGGCTGACAGGGCGCATTAAATGCACCGCTCAACGTCACATCGTTGCTTGCCCGGCAGGCCTTGCCGGGCTATTTTGCTAGCTTCACACCTGCTCGCTCGACACGTCGCAGGATGCATGTCGCCTGTAGGTATTTCCTGTAGGAACTGGCTGCCATGTGGCAAACAGCAGCCACTTAATTTCTTTGGAGTTTGATACCGCACCTATCGACTACGTGCGTCGTGGTGAGGTGGTGTGGTGGTTCTACTTTTGCTAGTCCTGGCAGGCCCTGCCGGTATGGCTTCGAGGCTTGCTTCTAGGGGTGACCCCGTCCTTGCTAGGCTCGCCTGCCTAGCAAGGGAGGTTTTT
Source organism: Triticum dicoccoides (assembly GCF_002162155.2). Classification (NCBI taxonomy): domain Eukaryota; kingdom Viridiplantae; phylum Streptophyta; class Magnoliopsida; order Poales; family Poaceae; genus Triticum; species Triticum dicoccoides. Next base: position 298,706,341 of record NC_041390.1, on the reverse strand, counting down.
ACATTAGCAGTATCTTGCTCTTCTGGCTAGTCTTGCCCTTCTTGTCCTGCACATTGGTCCTTTGAAGGACTGATTCTTTGTGCTCCGCTCTGACCTTGGTGTTGTAATTTGGTTCACGTGCCTGTGCACAGTCTGGGTAACGGACCCAGGGTTTGTTGCAATGACAGCAGTTGTGGCTACAATTATTTTCAGTTCGATGGTCTACTTGTCGGATCTCCTTCTCTGTCATCGCTGCTCGCGGTCTTTGACATAATGATCGGCCCATTTGGCTCCGCATCCAATGTCGTTCACATAGCCACCGCCGGCGGATGCAACGGGTCCTTGCCGAGGGTCACATTGATCGACCGGTTAAGAGGAGTGTTCCACCTAGGCGTGGACTCTTTAGAGCTCTAAGGTTCTGCAAGTTGCCTTGCCAGTTCTTCTTCAAGTTTCCTAATTTGGTGATCGGCGGAAAATTGCCCGGACTTATATTCATAATGGTACCGGCCCCTGACATAGTTATATTCGAGGGGGTCTTTGAATTGCTTGAAGTAGTTTGGGATGCCGTTTGCTGCAAGTATAGAGTCATGCTTGTCCCACACGGGCTTCTTCCTAACAAAACCATGGAATCCGTTGGTGTGGTTACTTAATGTCTTTGATCGCATATCCTCCCCCAATGTCGACTGGCTCTGCACCATAGGTTCTTTGTATTTTGCACCTTGAAAATGTTCCAGTCATCTGCACTAATGGTGGGCCACTTCTCCTTGATCATGGAGTAATCTTCATTAACCTGTTTTCTTGGGGCTGATTTCCAAGAACTCAAATTCTTTGAGAACTTATGGATTGCATGGTTGTGGACCTGGTTCTTTGGGTACGATAGGTTGTCGTACTCATCAGGAAACTTAAATCTAGCGTGCACCCTTCCTATGAGGAGTTCTCGCAGATTTTGTTTGCCAGAATCCCTTATATTGGACTCGTTGATGGAGCAGACTTCTCGAAGGATGACACCTAGGGTGTTGCCGTAGTGAGACATGGCCTTCCATGGACTAACGGGCTCACTAGTGGTGTTGACTCAAGTGACCACAATCATGTCGCTACCGATAGCATTTCGGCTCCTAGGTTTCTGCTGCTTCTTGGTTTTTGGAGCATCCTCCTCCTCATTCTTAGCACAATATTCACCCGTATCATCTTCATCATTATCAGCATCCTTATCAGGATTACTATCCTCACCAGGAACATCTTTGTAGCCACTACCTTTGATGTAGCACTCATCTGGATTTATATCCCCCGACCCCTGAAGATCTTCTCCATAGTCATCATCGTTTCCATGTGTGTCCGTAAATACATCTTTGTTGTTGGCCGAATTTGTCGAAGAAGAGCCCATGTCGCATATGTACAAACAAATATGACAAATACTTAATTCGTATACAAAATTCAAAATTTTGGCATGACCTTTCCTAAAATATGACATATTGGTTGCCAGAAATTTGACGAAATGGAATTTAATCAATGTTTCGACAAAACATTAGCAACCCTATAAAGTCCCTACTAACAAATCAACACCTACAATACATGATTTCAAGCACATTTCCTAAAGAACTCAACAAATCCATGTCCATGAACAATTAAATCTTTGTGATTTCAGCCACATTTACTCAAATCCATGTCCAATACAACTTACAATATTACAAATACAACTAATTTATGCTAAAATATACATGTGTACCAATTGTAACAAATATGTGTATGAACTTTAGGAAAATGTAGAGATCTCACTTACCGACGGAATCGTGGTCTCCGCGCCTGGGCAGAGCGATGCCGGACACTTTGCAACCTAAGATGACGGTCAGAGAGGCGAGGTTGAGGTGGTTGCCGTCGGCCAGGGAGAGGGGCGGGGGGTGAGCGAGCGGTGGGAGGGGGAGGGAGCGGGGGCGGTGGCCAAGCGAACGGTAGGGGAGGGGGCAGTGGCTGAGCGAGCGGTGGGGGAGGGGCGAGGGCGTGGCGAGGACGACGGGGGCGTCGACGGGCAGATGATGCGGCGGCGGGCGGCGACGAGGGCCGGTGGTGACGGAGGCCCGAGATACCTTGAGTGTTAGCGTGAAACGAAATCTGCCCCAAATCGGCTAAGGGAATGGTGAAAATAGCTATGGCATTGGTGACGTCACCAACGCCATAGCTATTTAGCAACGACGTTACCTACGTCGCCAATGCCTTAGCTATGTTTCACAAATTATTAGCCCCTTTAAATTGGGTCAAATCGATCTTCAGACGCCAAATTCCATTTAGCGCTATATTTTGCATGTACCTATATTTATTTTATTAAGATTGAAATACACATACAGTCGATACACACTGCGTGCTGCTTAATAATAAAAGATACATATAATATTAATTAAGTGTGGCGACATTGTTTCTGAATTATCTCGACAGAACTTTCTACACTACCCAACAACGCGTTTCGGCTTCTTTTTTTCCACTTTGTTTTGAGCTGGACTTCACTTTCCTGTTGATAGATGCCAGATTGTTTATCATCATCATGCTCTAGATCTTACTTCTTGGACAAATCTTTATCGCTATGTTCTTTCTGTGTTTTGTACAAAGGACTTCTCACTTCCTGAACCTCTGCACGTACTTCGTATCCGTCTGGCTGATTTTCATGTCCGATCTCTTTCTTCATGCCTCGTTCTTCTGGCTTTTCATCATGTAATGTAGCTTCTTCGACTCCGGTATCCTCCTCCTCACCATGACTTGTCCATCTTGTGTAACCAAGCATGAAACTATGTTTCAACAAGTGCATCTTCACACGACCAGAGGAAGGGTCAATCAAAACTCCATTTTCGCACTTCTTACATGGACATAATATCTCTTTTATGCCTCTGCGATTCATATCTTCCAATGCCACCTCAAAGCACTCATTTATAGTTCGACCCCTATAAATATATATATATATGTAAGAATATTTTCATACCATTTCCTACAAAAAAGGTCTTTCAACACCATAATATATATATACCTTTTGCTAAAAAGTGAAGAACGGAAAATTGATCATATATTACCTAGATTAGATCGATATAGATGATACCGATAGCCGCGGTCGAGGGCAACAGACGGCCGGGTGTATTATTTAGGATCTGCAGAGAGAAACAAGCAGGATTAATGTTCACACGGCAGTATGAGCTAGCTAGATACGCACATCAATCAATCTATATATAGAGAGAACTGCATATACATATGGTGCACTACCATCTGAATCGCCAATACAATATTTGTTAACCGATATTGGGTCCCACTTAAGCACTAATGGCGTGGCCACAAAGTCGCACGACACAAGTATCAGACACAGTGCTGGCGTAGGTGTTTTCCCAGCGCCAGCAGTAATCCGCGGAAGTGGAGGATTGCTGGGCCCATAGACTAATGGCGTACACTTGAAATCCTACGCCAGCGCTATGCACCTACTAATGTCGTATCAAATAAGATGACGCCACCACTATTTGGCTGCAAATGGCGCCCCACCAATGAGAGTTGTGGCTAGCACTTTTTCAACTAGTGCATTGTCACCCCAGGTATCCACATGCAAGACATACATCAAGTGTTCTCAAATCCAAAAAGCATTCAATCCGATAATAGTGAAGCCTCAAAGGTAAAAACTCAATTCATCACAACAAGATAGAGAGGGAGAAACACCATATGATCCAACTATATTAACAAAGCTCGCGGTACAACAAGATCGTGCCTAATGAAGGACATGAGAGAGAGAGAGATCAATCACATAGCTATTGGTACATACCCTCAACCCCGAGGGTGAACTACTCCCTCTTCATCATGGTGGCCGCCGGGGTGATGAAGATGACCTCCAGTGGTGATTTCACTTTCTGATAGGGTGCCGAAACAGGGCTACAGATGAGATCGCTTTAGCACAGAGGCTTGCGGCGGTGGAGCGGAAGTTCTAGGTTAAATTACAGGGTTGTCTGTATTTATAGGATTTTCAGTGTTGTTTTCATGCCAGGGGGTGCCCGAGGGTCCCACAAGCTCGAGGGCACTCCTTAGGGGGGGCAGGCTTGTGGCTCCCTTGGCCCCTCCCTGGTCCATCTCGGGTGCTCCATGGGTCACTTCTGGTCCATAAAAAATCATCGTAAATTTTCAGCCCATTCCAAGAACTTCTATTTCTGCATAAAAAACAACGCCACGGTAGTTCTGTTTAGTTTTATTCGAATCATACCAAAACCATATAAAATTGTTATAAACATGGCATGAATACTTCATAAATTATAGATACGTTGCGGACGTATTACAAGGATGCACATATTTCAAATACATAAGAACAGTAAATGGAGTTGTCCACACATCATACGAATCTGCTTGTGAAGCACTAGGATTTTTCGATGATGACAAACTGGCTTGACTGCATCAATGCGGCATCATATTGGGTGACAAGCAACCAACTAAGACAGATATTCACAACAATAGTATGCTATGGCAGAGCTATAATAAAAGACTAGGGCGGGCCATGTTAGGCATTCACTCATACATGGACCGTCATTTTGCTCACTGACCACACTTCTATTCATGCATATGCAGATATGTTGTAAGTTGGGCAGGCCATGGCATTGTTTAGCCCCAAGTAAGCTCCGCCAGTCATATTATGCCAATGTGAAGTCACGAAGCCAAAACAATTGTGGGAATCATGCTAGGAAGTATTAACTGAAGACATGGAGTATAGACAGACAAAAGTCTTGAACTATCTTACACTTTGTCTCACACCTTCACAGAAGCAAGGACACGCCTTCATGGAAATAGTGAAGTTCATGTGACAAGTTGGAAAGACACTTAGTGAATATCCCGGAATAGAACTTCCAGATTCTTTAGAAATAAAGGAACTTGGAGACAAACTACTCAATGAAGAGATTAATTACAACAAAGATGATGAAAAAGAAGAGCATTTGAGGATTTGGTACTCTCAACTATGAACAATGTCTTGCATTTGACTAAATAATGGAATATGTTGACAGAGATTTGGGAAATTAAATATTGGTGGACGGCTATGGCGGGACAAGTAAGACATACCTACAAAAGGCAATCACAACAAAGCTGCATTGTCAGTGCAACAAATCCCAGGCGTATGTTGCCCAGACTATACACATGCACATGAGAAAAGTTGCAGCATCCAAGACAAGGCCAAGCAGGAGAGATAGCTATTTGAGGAATCAAAGGGCGGATCAAGAAGACCAAGACCAACAAAAGGAGCAAGATATCACTAAGGAAAAACCTCCCTTGCTGGGCTGGCGAGGTCGAGGTTGCCCCGAAGACAAGTCTCAAGACTACCCCGACAAGCTCACCGGGTACGATGAGGGCGGATTACCCCGCCAAGGCTCCACCGCTCCACCTCACAGCAATGCAAGTCAGTTATCGGTGCTGTGTCAAGCCCCCAAGTGATTAAGTGGCTGTTACTTGTCATGTCGTAGGTATTTCCGAAGGAATTCACCTCCAAATGACACCCGTCCAGGGACGTGTCATGTAGGCAGGCGAGGAGGTGGCCGAACAGCACGGCAAGGCTTGCTCGGCCACGCCACGATGTGACACTAAGCGGTGCATTTAATACACCTTGTCATGTTTGGAGAGTTATGTATGATAGCACTGTTTGCTATCTAATCAGTATGCAATGACTGATTTTCCATTGTGGTGACCCCTTGACCTATAAAAGGAGAGCCGTGGCAACCTTAGAAAGGATTCAGACCCTTGTACACTCATACACGCGTAGCTGCTCTTGTCTCGAGGCAACCTTGCCGGGCTAGAGCGTCGTGTCTCCACCACGGTCCTCTCATCAACCCACCAAAGAAGGAGTAGGGTATTACACCTCACGGCGGCCCGAACCTTGGTAAAAACTTCCCGTGTGATCACTGCCATGCTGCTCTGCGCCCTCCATTGTTTGTGAAATGGGTTCTTCCCCCTGCGGAACCACAAAGGGGCTGATGGCCCCATAGGTGGCCGTGTTTTCCCATGACATCTTTGGCACACCAGGTAGGGGGAAGCGCTTGTGTGAACCTGAGAGTGTAAGCAGCGCGTCATCTTCATCATTATTTTCTCCATCAATGGCTTCGTCAACCATGGCACCCAAGAAAAAGTCTGGTGCTGCAGCTCACCCATGCACCTCAAAGTCCCCTTCATGTGTGGCTACCGATGGCGTGGGGGCTACATGGACGCACGGTGACATGTACGCCGCGGGGATGTGGCCGGCACGGGTAGCGTTGTCCCCACTCCCCCTGCGGCCAAAGCTGAAGAAGGAGGCACCGGAGAAGGACAGCGCCCACAGCATCCCAGCGGCCTCTCGACGCTATCGAAGGACGGAGCCGCAGCGATGGCGCTCGCTCCAGGGCGAACCACAACCCTATGGCCGCCCCCGCTGCGGGTGCGGCTATGGGACAGACACCACCCCCGGGACGAGCTGGCCAAGCCGGTGCGCCGAACGGGGTTGCCGATCCCCAAGCGCATCCACCTCGTCACCGCGCCACCCTCGCAACTGGATCACGGCGACGAGAGCACGGTGCTGCTACTACCGGCACCATCAGAAGCCAGGCGACATCACGATCTACGTCATCGTCCATGCCGAGCACTGCTTCAGAGGCCATGGCACAGGCCCAGCTCCTATTGAGATTTCCGCCAGCGGCCGATCAGATGGATGAGTGGAGGGCCACCATTCAGAGCTTGATCGGTTTCACCGAGGCGGGACGATCACAGTGAGAAGGCCCGCCACGGCCTCCACAGGCGGCGACAACGGCCCGAGCCGCCGGCTGTACCAAAGGGGCCACCCCTATGGTGCAATCCCCTCTGGAGCAACCAGCGTAGGGGCCGCAGGCGGAGCCACACGACCAAGAACCAGACAATGTATCTATGGCTTCATCCGATCCTCGAGCACGTCGAGACAAGCGACGAGTCCTAGAAGACAGGCGGAGGGAAGACATGCGCGTCTCTATCAAACGACGCCGCGAAACCCGCCACCAGTCTGATAGGCGCAACAGCCCCAACATTGACAAGCCCATACCCGGTGAAGGTGGGTACCTGCCTTTTGAGGTTGGGTGCCCCGCCTTCACTCGCGAGCTACGGCAAGTCCGTTGGCCATCTACTCGCATGTCCAAGTTGTAAATACCAGAGAAGTATGATGGAAGATTGAACCCGACAGAGTTCTTGAGCATCTACACCATCGATGTTCAAGCTACCGGGGGAAGAGACGAGAAGGTATACGCCAACTACTTCCCTTTGCCACTCAAGGCACACATGAGGTGATGGCTGATGCACTTGCCAGAAAATTCCATCTCGACGTGTGCTGACCTGTGCCATGAGTTTGTTCGGGCCTTCACGGGCGGCCATCAATAACCAGGGCGGACCAGCGACTTGTAGCTCCTCCCACAAAAGGAAGGAGCAAGTTTGCGGAAGTACATGCAGAGGTTCAGCCGGGTGCACAGGAACATTCCAGATATCCACCCGGCATTTGTGATAGCTGCTTTCTAGTACAACGTGCACAACCGCAGGATACGTTCTAAAATGAACATCCAATTGCCCAAGACTCTGAATGAGCTATACACTCTAGTGGATAAGTGTGCCCGAGTAGAAGTGCGAAGGAGACTCCTCAGTGAAGAAGATGGCATTGACGTTGACTCAGCGGATGACGATGACGCCGCCAATCAAAAGAAGAAGAATAACAAGAACAAGAAACACAACAAGAAACATAAGGACAAAGTAGTGCTAGCTGTTGAAGGGTTGAGCACCCTAAGTACTAGCAAGAAGGCTAAGGCCGAGGCTCCCGGCAAGGAAGTTGCCGCGTGCACTAATTTCCGGGAAGCCGCGGCTACCGAGAAGGCCGGGGAGGCTGACGGGCCGTACTGCAAGATCCATCGGACCAAGGGACACGATCTTCAGGAGTGTCATCGGGTTGAACAACTCGTCAAGAAGCAGAGGGCCGAGTACGAGAAGCATGACAAGGAGAAAGACCAAGATGGCGTTGGCGGGAAATGCCGGAGTGGCAGAGGAGGTCGCCCCGGCAAGGCCCATCAGTATCAAGGGAAACCTACCAGAGGCCGTGTGAAGAAGGAATGCGATGGAGAGAGTGATGAGGGAGATGAAGAGGAAACCAGCGAGCAGGAGTTCCAGAAAGCACTGACGCCCTATGCATTGACGGAGGTGCATCCTTGCACTCCTCTCACCACCAGCTTAAACAGTGGGCGCGTGAAGTCACTGTCGTGGAGCCAGCGGTAGATTCTTGGAAGCCTCTCAAGTGGTCCCGCATGCCCATCATCTTTGATGAGGGGGATCACCCTGACCGCACCATCGCGGTAGGGTGTTTGCCGTTGTTGGTCTCACCAACGATCCGCAACCTCAAGGTCACAAAGATGTTGGTTGACGGCGGGGCCGGCTTGAATCTGATTTCTCCCAAGGTTATCAGCAAACTCCATATAGCAGATGAAGAGCTCAAGGTTATTGGTACTTTCCAAGGGATTAACCCCTGCAGGAGTGGTCCTAAGGTGAATATCACACTGCTGGCAACGTTCAGGGGGGAGTTAAACTACCGGACTGAGAAGATTGTGTTTCTTGTGGTTGTCCTCCCCCTGCCATACAATGGAATCGTTGGTCACCCAAACCTGGCAAAATTCATGGAGGCATCCCACTATGCCTACAACATTCTGAAGATGCCAGGTCCAATGGGCATCATTTCCATTCCATCAGACAAGAAATACGCAATCATATGCATGGACAAGATGTACCAAGAAGCAGCCGTTGCAGAGGCCGCGGAAGCTACTGCTCCTGCTAAGGAAAGTAAGAAAGGTAAGAAAGCTAGGAAGGTTGCCAACAAGGATTCCCGGAAGCGCACTTCTTCGGAGTGCGCTGCGCCTGTTGGTGACTTGCCGGAGAATTCCAATAGCAAGAGATCCAAGGCTGCTGCACCCACTGTGAAGAAAGTCCCGGCAGGACTGGCTGGTGCCGATGGTACATTGACTATCAGTGCCACCCTTGACGACAAATAGGAAAGTGCGCTCATTGCCTTCCTGCAGGCGAATGTCTATGTGTTTTCTTGGCAACCATCTGACATCCCCGGTGTTCCCAGGGAGGTAATCGAGCACCACCTAGTTGTTTGCCCACATGCTCGGCCCGTCAACAGAAGGTCCGGAAGCAAGCTTTGGAGAGGAAACAGTTTAGCAGAAGAGATCAAGAAACTTGAGGCAACTGGTTCGGTAAGAGGAGTATTGCATCCAACATGGTTAGCAAATCCAGTGGTGGTCTGCAAGGTGAATGGGAAATCTAGGCTTGGCATAGGTTTCACATATCTGAATAAAGCATGCCCGAAGGACCCATTCCCCTCGCCGTGCATCGACCAAATTGTGGATTCCACCTCCGGGTGTGACCTGCTTTCCTTCCTGGATGCCTACTCTAGATACCACCAGATTTTCATGTCCAAGGAGGATGAAGAGAAGACTGCATTCATAAACCCATGCGGCACGTATTGTTTTGTATGGATGCCCTTTGGGTCAAAGAGAGATGGATCCACTTTTGTGAGAGCAGTACAGACTAGCTTTGAGTCCCGGCTACACAGAAATATTGAAGCCTACATGGATGATATAGTGGTCAAAACCAAGGACAGATTGACTCTCATTCAGGACTTGGAAGAGACCTTTGCAAATCTGTGCAAGATCAACTTGAAGCTGAACCTGGAGAAGTGTGTGTTTGGCGTTCCTTCCGGCAAGCTACTTGGCTTCTTCGTGTACCACCGGGGGATAGAGGCCAAACCCGACAAGATCAAGGTGATTGAGCAAATTCAAGCACCCAAGGCAGTTAAAGACGCGAGGCGTTTGACTCGACGTGTTGCCGTGCTGAGCAGGTTCATTTCCACGTCCGCTGAGCGTGCCCTTCCGTTCTTCAAAATCTTGAAGAAGGCGGGGCCCATGGAGTGGACTCCGGAGGCAAACGTTGCGCTACAAAATTTGAAGACCTACGTTTCCTCTGTTCCCACCTTAGTCGCTCCTAAACCACAAGAGTCGTTGCTGGTATACTTAGCAGCGACCAATCAAGTGGTTAGTGCAGCGCTGGTGGCACGGCGGGAGGTGGATGAAGCGGCAGCAGCAACCGCCGCCCCCTCTTGTGAGGAAAGTGGACACATACCGGCAAGGTCAGATGCAGATAAAAAAAGAGCAGGGCAATGGTGACAGTTCCAAGGTTGCGGCAAGGAAGAAGGTGGTGCAGCAGCCAGTGTACTTCATCAGCTCCCTGCTACTGGGGGCTAGGTCGAGGTACTCTGGCGTGCTAAAGTTGATTTTTGGCCTCATCATGGCCTCAAGGAAACTGTGCCAGTACTTCCAAGCCCACGAGATCACGGTTGTCACCCGCTTCTCCTTGCAACACACACTGAGGAACCCTGAGGCCACCGGCATAATGGAATGGGCTTCAGAGTTTTCCAGCTTTGGTTTGAGGTTTGAGAGCACGTCAACTATTCAGAGCAGAGCACTAGCAGAGTTCGTTGCGGAGTGGACGCCTACCCTTGACAAAGAAGAGCTGGAGACAATTATCCTTGGTAAGGAAGCGCCCCAAGTATGGATCATGTACTTTGATGGTGCCTTCTCCCTACAAGGTGCAGGAGCTGACGTGCTTCTCGTTGCTCCCACTGGGGAGCACCTCAAGTACGTCATTCAAATGCACTTCCCACAGGAGAAGGCTACCATCAACATTGCAGAATATGAAGGACTCATTGTCGGGCTCAGGATTGCAACAGAACTGGGAATCAAGAAGTTGATCATCCATGGAGATTCGCAACTTGTGGTAAGGCAAGTAACCAAGGATTATCAAAGTCCATTGATGGAGGCATACGTCAAGGAAGTGAGAAAGTTGGAGGAGCGCTTTGATGGATTGCAAATAGAGCACATACCACGTGCGGAAAACAGCATTGCTGATCATCTATCAAAGTGTGTTGCACAAAAACTCCCTGTGGAACCAGGGACTTTTGTTCTCCATCTGACTTAACCCTCCGTATCCCCGGCAATAGTGGCCAGAAAGAGGAGGAAACTAGACTTCGACAAGCCTCTCCCGGCAGAGCTTCCCGAAGCCCCCAGCAAAGAGCTTGGCAGGAACAACTCCCCTTTGATCGGTGAGCTACACCCTCCCACCAAACTACCAATCTTTGCGGTTGAGGCATGCACTCCCGTGAATGAGGAGGTGCCACTAATCCTCATTGTCGAGTCTCTTGCTCCAACTTGGGCACATCACATAGTCCATTTCCTCCAAACAGGAGAATTTCCCAAAGAGAAAGAAGAAGCTGAAAGAATAGCCTGAAGGGCCATATGTATCAGTTCGTTCATGACATGCTATATAGAAGATGGCCCAACGGTGTGAAATTGAAGTGCATTTGCCAGGAAGAGGAAAGGAACTGTTGGCGGAGATACACAAGGGTATGTGTGGCTCCCATATTGGATCAAGGGCCTTGGTTGGAGAAGCTTTCCGGCAAGGTTTCTACTAGCCCACGGCCCTCCAAGATGCAATTGAGCTAGTCAGCAAGTGTGAAGGCTGCCAGTTCCATTCCAAGAATATCCATCAGCATACTCAAGCTCTCCAAACAACCCCTTTATCATGGGCATTTTCAGTCTTGGGGCTTGACATCTTGGGCCCCTTCCCCCGTGCTACCAGGGGCTTTGAATTCTTGTATGTTGCAATCAATAAGTTTACAAAGTGGCCGGAATTGGAGCCCGTGAGGAAGGTGATCGCACGGTCAGCCATCAAGTTCTTGAAAGGATTGGTGTGCCGTTTCGGAGTACCTGCCAGAATCATCACTAACAATGGCACCCAATTCACAAGTCGCGCCTTCATGCAATACATGCATTCCCCTTAGAAGCAAGATCTCATTTGCCTCTGTTGCACACCCTAGAAGTAACAAACAAGCTGAGAGGGCAAACGCTAAAGTGCTGCGAGAACTCAAGACAATAACATCTGATAGGCTGTAGAAGTGTGGAAGGCGATGGATCGACGAGCTGCAATTGGTTCTTTGGTCCCTCCGTACGACATCAAATCGAGCTACCGATCAGACTCCCTTCTCCCAAGTCTATGGGGCAGAAACAATGATCCCCACTAAACTCATATACGGATCACCTCGAGTACTAACATACCATGAAGTAGAGCTAGAACAGCACCGGCGTGACGACACTGTGCTACTTGAGGAGAACCGTCTCCGGGCTGCTACGTGTGCTGCATGTTACCAGCAAGCCATGCATCGCTATCACAGCGGCAGGGTTCATGCCCGGAGCTTTGAGGAAGGTGACCTTGTCCTTAGGCATGTTCAGTCCGCCAATGGTACAAACAAGTTGACGCCGAAGTGTGAAGGCCCTTACCGGGTAGTACGAGTCACCAGACCCGGCGTAGTCCGTCTAGAGATCGGAGATGGCTTGAGTTGCAAAACTTAAGGAACATTGAGAATCTCCGTAAGTTCTACCTGTAAGGCACGGCTGTCGGGCCTTGCCCGACAGCCACCCTTTTGTACAAGCCTTGCCGATGTTGCATGTAACCCTTTGTACAAAGCCAGACACAGACCCTGAGCAACAGATAAATAAACGAAGCACTGGGGGCCCCGAAGGAGCTTGCATGCATGCATAAACATATCATGAGCATAGCATGAGCCTGTAGATAAGATCGCATGTAGCTCTTTTTCGTCTGCACTAAGCTACAAGGTTCTTACCGTGGACTTTATAAGAAGAAACGAAGAAATGGCTACATAGTGGTCCCCAGCAAGCCAAACAGATAAGTTCCTTCTTATCCATACGTGTTCTGTAAAGTGAAACTTGTGCATATGAAAACCTCCCCACCTTCGTAGCATAGGTGCTCCCACCCTTTTGACTTGAACACTACTTCAGTCAGGGTGGTCGCAATGGCCTTTGACGGAAAATGTTCGGTGGGGGGCGGTCCCTTTTTGTAGTTTTGTGCCCGGTAGGCCTAGCCCCGTGGCAACAAACTAATGGCACCGGCAGGATAGCCTGCCGGGGAAAACTTGTTTACTTAAATGTATAGAGGCACTCCACCTCTGGGTGAATTGAATACGAAGATTCATGTGTTTTGCCAAGATTTTCTTTCTCGGGTCTGCTTGCTCACGTACGCAAATCCGTCCTCGAAACCTTAGCGTACCTTGCTAATCCTTGGAGAAATCCTGGGTCTTGCCTTCTATCATGCGCTTGACATGGTGTTGTAGTGCTGGGTCATCCGGCTGGGCCTTGCGCATCTCATCCTCGAGGGTAGGAGTAACTTCCAATATATTAGCAAGACTGGCATCAAAAATAACCAAATTGAGCTGAGCGATCTCTTCTTGGAGTTCAGGAGGCAAGGACTCCATTATTTCATTCAGACTAGCAGGCTTGCGGCTGAGGGCATCGGCAACCACATTGGCTTTACCCGGATGATAATTTATTCCAAGGTCATAATCCTTGACCAACTTGAGCCATCTTCACTGTCGAAGGTTTAAGTTTGGTTGAGTGAATATATACTTGAGAGTCTTGTGGTCGGTGAATATCTGACACCTTTTTCCAATGAGGTAGTGTCTCCAAATTTTCAAAGCATGCACAATTGTGGCCAACTCCAAATCATGCATTGGATAGTTCCCTTCGTGAGGTCGTAGTTGTCGATATGCCTATGCTACAACCTTGCCATCTTGCATGAGTACACATCCAATACCTCTCCTGGATACATCATAGTATACATCAAAGCTGCAGTAGATGTCTGGAAGAGTCAACACTCACTACAAAAAAAGACACATCCGTGACATTTTGGGCCGAACGAATTTTTTTTCTTTCATACATTTGACACTTCTATGAGGATAATTGTGACAAAACCCGGTATCATCATAGATGTGGTGGGATCCAACTTCTATGACAAAAAATCATGACAGAAAATGGTCTTTTCGTCCTGGGCAGGCCGGAGACACAGCTGCATGACATTCTTTGGGCTGTCCATGACGGAAAAACCGTGGTAGAAGCGAGGGGGAGGAAAATTTCGGGGAGTTCCCGGTTACGGTGGGAGGTCGGGGGCCGAGCGATGCGCGCTTCTCTCGTACACGTACGCGCGTGTGTGCGAGGCATTGGCTCTAACTGAACCCGAGCGAGGCGTTGGGCTCTAACTGAACCCAAGCGATTGCACTGCAGGCTACGCGTTACTGAACCCGAGTGATCGATCGATGGCTGTTAACTAAACCCGATCGAGCGATTCCTTCGCTACTGCTGCTAACTGAAGCCGATCGATGCTGCCTTTAGATGAACAGTGAGCGTTGCGGGAGGGGGGGTTGGATGAACAGTTCCCGGTGGGGGTGGATGAACAGGACCCCGTGGTGTTGCCTCTGGATGAACAGGACCCCGATCGAGCGAGCCGGTTGGGGCTGGATGAACAGGACCCCATGGAGGGCTGGATGAACAGGACCACCCCGTGGAGGGCAGGATGAACAGTAGATGGTGGAGGGCATGATGAACAGTAACCCGTGGAGGGGTGGTTGAACAGGAGCCCGTGGAGAGGGCTGGTTGAACAGTAGCTGGTGGAGTAGCGCGCGGTGGAGGCTGGATGAACAGGAGCCCGTGGATGAACAGTCACCAGTGGAGGTTGGAGGAGGTCGACGGTGGATGAACAGTAGCTCGTGGTGGCTGGAGGGGGTCGACGGTGGAGATGAACAGTATCCCGTGGAGTCCCGTTTTGCGGTACGCCACACCCCTCACGATGAACAGGACCCCCGTTTCGACTGTAGCGCTCCAACACAAGTCTGTTTCGTCCGTTTTGCGGTACGCCACACCCCTCCCGATCATCAGGACCCCCATTTGGACTGTAGGAGGTCCGTTTCCTCCGTTTTGCAGTACACCAGATCCATCTTGATGAACAGGATCCCGTTACGAACATGGCCGGTCGAACACAAGACTGTTTCCTCCGTTCTGCGGTACGCCAGGCCTTGTTTCCATCGCCTGTTCCGTCCACCCGATGAACACGACGCATTCCGTTGCCTCCCCATGAACACAACGCATTCCGTTGCCTCCCCATGAACACGATGCGTTCCGTTGCCTCCCCATGAACACGACGCATTCTGTTGCCTCGCCATGAACACGACAACGACGTTGTTTCTCCATTTTGACCCAGCCATGTCCACGAGTTCTGGCCGTACGTATGCGCGAGTAGGCGTTCGAGACCCCGCCCTTATGTACACATACGTGGCCGTATTTTCTTTCTTGCACCCTAGCCCATGTACGTACGTGTACATGCTACGTGCGCGCCTCTACTACGACACGTGCGCGCCTGTACATCGACTAGTATATATGTACGTACACGTTCGCGACCAGAATGACAATGCTACATACGCTTCGACCAGGTGGGTCCTGACTGTCAGGCACTTCCTTGCGTGCGAAGATGTAGCTGGTGGGTCCCAGCAGTCAGGGGCAAATGTTTTTTTCATGAAATACGGTGGCCCGTCCGGTGGGTCCCTGCTGTCAGGTGGAGGAATAATTATTTTGCGCGTAATAAGGAGGCACTTCCTTGCTGTGGCCGTGGACCCAGCTATCAGCGTCTCCACGCACAGTACTCTTCCGATGGAAGTCGGTCGTTGACCACATTGACCACGCCGCGCCGAGAGCACCACGGCGGTGGACGACGGCAAGGCCTTGGAAGGGG
Source organism: Triticum dicoccoides (assembly GCF_002162155.2). NCBI lineage: Eukaryota > Viridiplantae > Streptophyta > Magnoliopsida > Poales > Poaceae > Triticum > Triticum dicoccoides. The sequence goes on along the minus strand of NC_041390.1, from coordinate 298,690,702 downwards.
ACGACGCGGAGCCGGGGAAGACACGGCAGTGGAAGCCCATGTGGAGAGGAGTACGAGGGTTCACTGGTTCAGCTGCGGTGTGAGGCTGCCGTCGCCGCAGGGCCTGGCCAGCAGTGGGAATAGTAGGGGCGGTGAGGCCTCTGCGGCAGCACAGCTAGCCACGGGAGGCAGGAGCATGCGGCACGACCGGCGCTGGTTTGGGTGGCTGGAGCAAGAAGACCAGAGGTTGAAGAAGCACTACGGCCGTTGGATGGACATCGTACGGTCACTGGAGAATTGTTCAAGTTGACTAAGTTGACAAAGCCCTTCATCCCCGTGAAGTTAGTAGGCCCACAAGTCAGCCTCCCACCAAGGTGGGTCCCAGCTAGCCGGGGGAGTGTTCATTTTTTGTGCGTAATAAGGAGGCACTTCCGGTGGGTCCGAGCTGACAGCAGGGGGAATGTTTTTTTCGTGAAATACGGTGGCCCGTCTGGTGGGTGGCAGCAGTCAGGGGATAACGATTTTTTCGCAATATACTGGTGGCCCGTCCGGTGGGTCCCCGCTGTCAGGTGGAGGAATAATTATTTTCGGCGTAATAAGGAGGCACTTCCTTGCAGCTATCGTGGACCCAGCTGTCAGCCTCTCCACGTACAATACTCTTCCGATGACGCCACGCCGAGAGCACCACGGTGGTGGATGATGGCAAGGCATAGGAAGGGGACGACGCAGAGCCGGTGAAGACGCGGCAGTGGATGCCCATGTGGAGAGGAGTACGAGCGTTCATCGGTTCGGCTGCGGTGTGAGGCTGCTGTCGCCGCAAAATAACAGGGGGTATGGGTGAGTAGAGGGATGCCCTGGCCAGCGTGGGAGTAGTAGGGGGTGCTGAGGCCTGCGCGGCAGCACAGCCGGCCGCGGGAGGCGGGAGTAGGCGGTCCCGCCGGCGCTGCTTTGGCGGCTGGAGCAAGAAGATCAGAGATTGAAGAAACACGACGACCGTTGGATTGACATCCAACAGTTACGTCTGCTAGAATAGTTTGTTGACGTATATAATAACTAAAAAATCTTGCATATGCGTCAACTAAACAGGCCCACAAGTTAGACCACTCCCTCTTTTTTTAATAATTTATATATAACTCATGGCAACTTCTTATGCAATTTATTGCAGTCGTTTTTTTGGTTGGCCGAGGATAATTTCGCATATTTCTGTGGGTTCCAAACTATTTTTAATACCGAAATGTCCAGCCATATTTAAAGTACTTTGAAGATATATTTAAATTAGGTTAATGCCTAGTGAAATAGGAATCTGAAAATGTAATAAAATTCAGAAATTATAAAGTAATTGCCAATTTGTCATTTGTTTTTATATTTACAACCCATTTCATATTACTTTCAAGATTTGCAGGCGTATTGAAAGAGTTGCAGCCCATCAGGGCGTAGAAAAATAAGTAGGCCTGGATTGGGTATTCTTCAGAGAAAATAAACTGGGCTCATTTTCACAAACAAAAAATAGCTGGGCTGGTCACATGGTGAACATAAAATATAAGCCTGGGCTAGACGGGCCACAGCCCAGTTCAAACCCTGCTCCGTCTTAACAATACCAAACAAAAAAATACTGCTCGAGTAGCTCCGTCCCAGGTGTCAGCCGATCTTGTGTTGTTCTCTTGTCTATTGACTATATACGCTCACAATGTCGTGGGTCCCAGATGTCGGGAAAACACTAGGAGGAAGCATTTTATTTTTCCATACGCTGACGTGGTCGGCCCCTACTGTCATCCTCTCCACGTACTTCTGCGGATTCCTGTTGTTTGTTGACCATGTTGACAACGCGAGAGGGCGGCGCCGCGGCGAGCGCACCAAAGCGCGCGGAGGACGTCGGCGTTAATGATTTAGGAGACGGTGGGGCGGCGATGCGTGCGCTGAGGCACAGCCAGCCGTGGGAGGCGGAAGCAGGCGGCCCCGCCGGCGCTGGTTTGGTTTTGGCGGCTAGAGGAAGACAGGACTGAAGAAACACAACAGACTGTAAAAGCAGCAGGAGTACTTAACAACCTTAACTGAAACAAGCAGGGGCACTTAACAACCAAAGCTGAAAGCAGTATGAGTACTTATACAGGTTCAACCGTATAAAGCACGCCTCGAACAGTGCTACTTTGCCTACAGTTAACCAAGGGTGAGGCCGCCAAGCCCCAGGACAAGGCCCAGGCGCCACCCCGCGCATCCACAACCTTCTGAAAGCGGCTTCATCTTGCAACGTGGTCAATAAACAAGATATTCGCTTTAGAGCCATGGAAAAGCATGAACATAATCTTCTGTCCTATTCTCCAAGATGGACGGGCCTTCATTATTTGAGACCACCCATGAATAAGTATCTTTTCACCTCCAAGGGGAATTGAGTAGGTTGACATAAACATCATGTTGTGACCAAGCGCTAGTCTGACCCGACCATGGTCAGGCATCTGTATAGGAACAATAGAACTCGGCAGTTCCTGTTTCTAGAAGATCACAGCTGTAAAACTGTATATAAGAAATAGTTTATGAACAACATATATAACAGAAAACAGCTTGTACCATAAGTTTCTCGACATAGTTGGACCTGTTCAACGAGTGCAGAAGTGGCACACATATCCCATGTGGCTTTCCACCATTGAAACGCCCCACAAGGACCTCAAGACGATCAATAAAGTGTAGGAACTTGTGCATGTCAATCCAGTCAACTTCAGTGCCATTAGTAACAGCTGAGTTATTACAGAGTAACAAATGAGCAGACTGCTTAACTCTGAAAAAACCTACACGTGCCACCAATTATACGAAAATATTAGTTAGAAGTAGCATCTTCGTGAGAGATTCGTTCCTACTTCTAAAGTTAAATTGTGATTAGTTAGATAGAATAGGTGGATTAAGAAGTAATCGAGGCAACAAGCAAGAACCAGATACAAAACTAACATGGATGAACAATTGGAACGACGTCGGGGTGGAAGATCGCAGTGAAGATGAGACCAGGTTCTGCTATTTCCATCAACATTCGTGCGCCAAGTTTCAGTCCGTAACACTTGAGAAAGTTTATCCAAGTTCGGCCATAAAAAACAGCGATCTTCTTGGTTCATGAACCCAACTCGGAACTTATATCCATGGCTTGTCTTCACTATGACCATTAAACTAGTGTATTCAGTTATGGCAAGGCCAAGCATCTTGAGTACATGTGTTCTGGCAGAGCAAATAATACACTGCAGGAAAAATAATATGAGAACGCAGCATGTTCAAAAAAACCCACCCTCCCAGATAGAAAAGAGGATTCTAGGGACATACTATGCGCATTTCAAAATGTTGTGTTAGGATGAGAAGGAACAAGTCTGGCATCTCGCCGAAGGCGCAGAAACCTATAGGGTACTCGCACTTTGGGCACTGCAAATGAAACACACTAGATTCAGTAGGACGAAAAATGCATCAACGGCGGCGGCTGCCATCCTAGGATTACCTGCGACCAAGGGACTTGGGTTTATCGGGGATGGATGAAGAATTCGTACCTGGTTCTCCATCAGAAAACCCTATGCAATCGCCGAGAGGGGGTTTTCTCTGAACAAGCAGACAAGGGAGAAGGGGATTCAGGCCCAGTGAAATATTGCCGCTTCGTCCGTCCAGCTTACTGCTAAAGCTGGAAAGGGGGGTTGTGATTTGACAGCTCATTGGGCATTACTGCGGCGCTACGACTGGGGTGTGTCTACTGTGAAGTTGTGCACTCTAATTTCTACATATGGCACGTTGACCCCGTTGCTGGTTGCCCCACATATCAGCGAAAGGAAGTAGAAAGACAAGAGTAACTAGTTACACATAAATATATTTTTTGACAGAGATACTCCCTCTATAAAGAAATATACAAATCTTTTATATCACAGGCTCACCTTGCCGAGAAATATACTCCCTCTGCAACGCACGGGCATTATGGGGGTTTAGCTTTTTTATGGGGTTCAACTGAGAATATAATACTCAGATAGGCTCACGGTTCTAGACTTTGGGCCGCGGGCCGACCCTGCATGTTTGGGGGCCCATGTGTTCTACCTCAGCGCTTTTCATGTTGCAAGCGACCATTACGGCGCTGGTTTTAGATGTTGTCGCAAGGCGAATACACAAAATTGAATAAAGCACGGCAGCTATTGGAATGAAATCGAACGACAGTTCCTAACCAGCAATCAGAGTTGCAATTCTATCAATGATATACCATGTGATAAATAATACTGTAGTACTACTTATACACACAGGACACTTGTTTCACCATGCCAGATTATTACATCAAAATCTCTCGGAGGATAGATCAGTTCAGCAGTTGCGTGCTGCTACTGAAGAATTTGAAAGTTGATTTGGACTAGCTCTCCTTGCCGAGAAAGTTCGATTTTGACATCATCCCCTACCACAAGATATGATTTAGATTTGAACCTTGACCATCCTTTAGCATCAATCATCATGCGACCATCCTTTGTACTTACGGTATATTGAGCAGGTTCATTCACACCAAGGCTGCGCATGGTAAGAGAAACTTGGCCGCGGTCAGCCGGATTGTTGAACGACTCCCTCGGTGCTCTAGAAATTCTCTGTTTGCAAACAAGAAGACATACCCAAACAGTTAGATCAACACAATGAATCATGTGAAACAACATGGAAAGAAAAAAGAATGAAGCACTTGGGCGGCTAATGCGTACCAAGAAGGTGGACATGTCGGTTTTTGTGAGGACTTTGGTATATGAAGTGCGAAATGCAGCCTAGTCTGTTGCCGGTGCAACTGCATGGGCCAGAGCAGATGCAAGTGCAAGTGTTGGTGCAGGTGCCGAAGCCGCCGCTGCTGCCGGAGATGGTGCTCCTTGTAGAACTGGTGCCGGTGTCGGAGCAAGTGTCGGTGTCGATGCTCGATCCTCTGGTAGATCAAAATGATCCGCTGACGCGGTCGGTGCCCAATCCTCAGCTGGATCAGACTGAGCTGCTGCCGCTGTTAGTGCTAGAGCAACTGCCGGTGCTCGATCTGTGTGAGACAGCGGCGATCGTGTCTGGTCTGCTATGATCAGCTTTCTAACTTGACTAGGATCCGTGACCGTGATCCAATCTTTTTCTTCATTTCTTTTAAACGCGAGAAGGACTAATTGTGGCATTTTTGTTAAACCAAACTAAAGTTCATCATAGGGATTCAGCTTGTACTCAGACAACAGACTGATCCAATTTTTTCCAGTAATATAAGTGATGGACGGTGCCTTCGTTACTGACACGACATAAGAAGTGAAACCTGCAAAAATAGCCATCATAGAGCAAACCAAACAGTTTATTCTGCGATGAATGTCACATGGCAAAACCTGCAGAGTAAAATTGCAGGAAAAGAAAGAAAACATGACATTAAATCAATAAGATTTAGACAGTAAATCAATAATATTTACTTGATGTGACACGAGTGAATCCTTACCAGGAAATCAGTATGTTGAAGTACTAAACAGAAGATTGATCGTCCAACTACGCATGGCATGCAGGGGCCCCGCCTACTCCCACAAGCAGGACAGTCCAAAGGTCGTGACAAATCGTATGGACCGAACATCCATGGGGCTGGAAATCCTGGTGGGTGCGATAGACCCTGCAATGCATACAGATATTGGAGTGTAACCATAATTGATAGACCGTCCTCACAAAAAATATGATATGGATACTTCAAAATATACAGACTGAATTGAGTGGATAGACATTAACATAGACCGTTCTCAGGACCGACCACACACCAAAAGTGGTAGTACTAATAAACAATAGAGGGTTCACAAACACAAGTCAAGTACTGAACAATAGTACTTACTACAGACAAGCAAAGTTGCACTTACTAAACTCTGCAGACTATTTTTTGCCACCGACCTACGGGATGAACCCCGCATAACTGACTAGGCCATGGACTTCGTGTGAGATGTCTACATGCACCATCACCATCTTGTCAACCTTGGAAAACCTAACAGAGTGGTCTTTCCACTCATAAACATGATGATGAAGACATGCCGCATCAGATTTGTTGGGAAGCTTTACAAGAACCACACCCTTCGTAATCGAGGGCACAACCAGGAAATTGTTGTGGTCAAGTACAGCCTCGAGAACACGCCTGACAACAATGCTACAGGAAAACACTAGTTCAGGACACATGGCGACAAGGACACAGCAGCTGGATAGTTCGGCACTAGAACTCATCATCAGGTCTTCCAGTTCACACGGCATGACTTTGAGAACTTCATCTCCACCGCGGACCTGGTTCTAATTCAAACAGAAATCATATTTTTTTACTACCTCCGTTCAGAAATATAAGATGTTTTTCGATAATATACTCCATATATGACTACATATACGCACAGAAATGAGTGAACAAAGACACTAGAACATGTCTTCAAAGGCACGAGAGCAGAGGGATTACATGCAATATCCATAACACAAGTTACTGAGGCAAATATACCCTCTTAAAAGGTAGCATTGATGTTCATAAAGTAGTTGAAAGTAATCTATAAGAAATCAGTGTCAACCTCTCGCATGTTTTCGTCAAAAGAGGAATTTAGAGCCGTCATTTGGCACACAAAAATAACATGCAAGATCACCCAGAATGTTGTACTACTAGTACTAGTACTGCGTGTTAGATGAAAAAACACGATCAAGATTGAGAAAAAGATCGTCAAGAAGAGATATTACCTGGACTTGCTTAATGAGGGATCCCGGAGAGGAGGGCTTGGACATGGCGATGGCTTTGAGCTTGTCTGCGGTAGTCTCGGCGGGGTGCTTGTGCTTCTTCGTACCATGAGCCTCGACGGTTTTGGCCGGAGCCATAGACATCACTTCGGCCGGTGCTCCAACGTCCATCAAGAAAATATCAAATAGAAATAATATAAAAGAAACCATAATCACAAACCCAAAAGAAGAAAAGAGAGGGAGTTATAGGATCAGTCTCGGGGTTGCAAGACCGGGCCTTGGCCAGAATCAACACCATTGATGCGCTCACCTTTCCTTCTTTGGGAGAGAAGAACAATGGCAGAAGCAGGTCGGGGTTTTCTTGAAGAAATGAGGAACAAGATGAGGAAGAAGCGAGGGTTGGGTAGAGAGGAAGCTGAGAGAGAAGAGTGAAAAGATGGTTGCTTCGTCCGTCCAACTTGCTGTTGGAAAGGAGGGGGTTTTGTGATTTGATGGCTCATTGGGCATTACTGCGGCGCTTCGATCGGGGTAGTCTACCGTCACTCTACTACGGAGTAATTTAGTGCATGGCTGGCGGACCCCGGTGCTGGCTGTCCCACACATCGACGAAAGTGAGTAATTTAGTGCATGGCTGGAGGAGGATCCGCACGGTAGAGCGTGTCCACTGTTTTCAGAAGAAAAAAATGATTACAGCAAGCGTTTCCACTCTTACGATGGAGGAGTGCGAAACACGACAGCCACTTGAACATACACAGTGCTCCTACTACTAGGCATGTGCAGTGGTTCATACGTCAGTACTACACAATCTTGTTGCTAGTGTAGTAAGATATGACGATAACAAATGATGTTGTGTCCATGTCAACTACTCCTATATGTAACATAGTACCGCTTTTTCGACTGTCCGGTCGAGAATGAATGGTGAGATCAATGTTAACAGAACTAGGTCCACAGCGCATGGAGTGTACGGTGCTACAGTACTCCATGAAACATGAACCATATGAAGCACAAATAGTGTTAGGCAGGGTGTATGAAGGGTGCACTAGATGGGAGCAAAAGTTCCCTTCTCGACCCACTTTTGGGTGTTTGGCAGAGTGCATGAAGGGTGCATGAGTCCACACTAGTAGGTTGACAAAAATACACGAAGAGGAAACAACTATATTGATATGAGAATGCAACCAAACACACCCACACGCTTTGTGCTACAGTGACTGATCTGCACCGTCCGAGTTTGATCCAACGGTCATGTTGCGCCGAGACATGGACATGCCCATGCAGAGGGCGCCTAAACACCACCGAAGTCCCTCTGCTTCTAGAGGCGCACGACGTTGGTGATGCAGGGTGCAACCGCCTGCAGAGCCCGCTCCCGGTCGACGGGAGCCAGCTCATCAAAGGCGGCGTCCAATGGCATGAATGGATTCCGGTGACGGAGCCTTGAAAGGATTCGCCCGGCAACGGCAACGGCAGCCCGCAACCCCTCCTTGTCTAGCTCAGCCCCCACCATCGCGCGGAGACGGCTCAGGTCCTTGGATATATAGGTGAAGAAGGATACCAAGTCAGGAAGCTGCGGCTCGTTGAAGTCCACCGGGTGGTCGAACGGGTTTAGCCCGACGACCGGCATCGTCCCGCTGGCACGACGGTAGGCATCCCGCAGCCGCAACACGTGCGTGGCAACTTGGTTCACCAAGTGGATGAGGCGATCCTGGACCTCGTCACGATTAGCCCGCTCGCACTCCAGCCGGCTCCCCTGATGGCCTATCGTATCTCCCGCTTTCTGCAGCAACGCCGCCGATGCCTCGAGCATCTTTGTGGTGGACGCCTGCCGCTTTTGAAGCTCCGTGAACTCCCGCACATAACGGAGGATCATGGCACTCCTCTCCTCCTTGAGCTCACGAAGCTCCACGTCCTTGGCCCTGAGCTCCGCATCCTTGGCATGCAGCTCCTGTGTCAGGAGCCTCACCTTGGACTCCGTGATCTGCTTCGCCGCCATGGCACCAGGTAGAAGCAATGGGGAGAGGAAGCAAAGGGGGTGAAACGGCTGAAAGGCAATGCAATCTAGGGGAAGGCGGAGGGAGCGGGGAATCTTTTGGTTTTCACCACGGTAAAACACCAGTCGACGACTTCTCACATCAGGGAGCAGTGGGTACTAGCCGAGTCATCATGACTAATTGCTACCGCGCCTGCTCCCGTCAATCAAAAAATTAAAAATCCTGCCGCGCCTTCTCCCGTTAATCAATAAATTAAAAATCCTGCCGCACCCAAACACCAGAGCAACGCCGCGGTGGATATTTAAATTTACCTGCCGGCAAGTAGATAAAAAAAGGGGTGAAAAAACAATTGTGGTGGCGGCCTAGCTAATCGGTCGAACTAGCCCAACTAGCTAGCCACCGTGCTTCACTGATGTACTCGGCGGGAAAGGTGGTCTTTCGTGATTTGACGACTCATTTACTTGCTTCGGCACTACGACCGAGGAGGACCCAGAAAACATGCGGTAGGGCGTCCCACGTCAGGAAGAATATATCCGTGCACCACCCGGGAGGACCCCGAAACCGCGTGGTAGGGTGTGCCATGTCTCGGCACGGAGGAAAAATGTGCGTGTAAAAATATACTGTATCAGATGTAGTACCTATGGTTCGACCTCGGGACCCAGCCAGTTGGTTGAAAACACCCCACTAGCCACACAACTTCATCATGCAAACGTGCCACGGAGGATAGATGTGGTTTGCTCCGTCTCGACCAGCCACAACGTCTCTTGTTCTAGGCGATTCTTCTATTTTCCAAGTTTTTTTAGTTGTAAGAACACCACGTCAAGCTAGCGCCGCTCTTCGTGTGTGCCCGTGCAAAGGTTAGATGATGGAGAGAAGAGAGATTGAGATCACAGACCTGGGACCCACCAGTAAGTGAGATAACGGTCATGCACGTGTTGACGAGGCACTCCCTCTACTCTACTCAACGCAAGTACTGTATAAAATCAAGTTATGGGACAAAGCCAACAACCATTCATTTTTTAGGCTATCGACTTACACTTTGTAGTCCAGATTGCCAGTTCGAATCTCGTCTTTCAGATTTGTTAGTTTTGGGTCCAAATTTGATTAATGACAAGTGGGACCCCCGTGTGTTGTTCCGATATTTCAGTGTAGGATGGTTTTCTTGAACAAACACTTTGTGCGGTTAGACAAGTAACGGCACGAGTTACACGTTTTTTGCAAGTTTATGAACAAAAATGATAGCGACATAGAATATCACATCAATCCCGCAGCTTAGATACTATGGTGATACGAGTTTTTACACCATTGGAAGTGAGATCCAATGGCTTGGGAGTAGTCTTTGTAATTATGCGCAATTTCCAAACTCTACAAAGGTTTTTTTGCAAATAAAACATTCCGGCCTCGTGTGTGCCGCTGCATCTTCGATCCAACGGCTCCCCGGTGCTCATATTAGGTGCTCCCCGTAGCTTAATTACCCGCTACGGTGATTGGAGTAGTTGTGGGCCGAATGCTACGAAAATATAATCTAAACCGACCGGAATAAATGCCTACACAAATTAATCCAAGGTTGGAGTGCCCCTCGCAATGTAAATAGCTCCGGCTTTGCAAGGCATGGAGAGGTAGTAGGTTCAACGCGTGGAAGATACGGTGTGAGAAAGCGAGGTCAATCGAGAGACAAATAGATAGAGAGACAAAGTGAGTGTGGTCCGACATTCATTGAACAAATATATGTGCTCTGGAGAGATATTGTCCGATTGAGCTTTTTGGCAAGGGTGAGGGCTATAAGATAGAGCTTGAGAGATGATCCAATCACAGACGTGTAGATATATTTTGTGCGTGGGAGGAAGCAAGGTCAACCGATCACATAGGGTCGTTGTGCGATCAAAAGAGTGAGATGGGTTGGAGAGAGTGACGTAGATAGACGATGTGCGTGAGAGAGTATACAATGTGAATAGGTCGAATTGGGCTCAAACATGGTGATATAGCGTTTTTGTCCAAGAAAGAGAGAGGTCAATCGAGACATACGGAGAGAGAGAGAGATTGAGTGAGCGTGGCCCACCATGAGGTCGAAAGAGTGGTGGCGGCTTGGATGGACTGACCTAGATAGACAACCTGTGTGACAGAGTATAGAGTGTGTCGATCGAGGCCCGAACAGGGAGATATATCATTTGTGTGCGAAAGAAAACGAGGTTAAACGAGACTCAGATAAAGAGAGCAAGATTGAGCGACTGTGGCCCGCCTTGCGGAAGAAAGAGTGAGACAGTCTCGAGGGAGTGACCTAGATATACAACGTTCGTGTGTGCGCATGCACGAGAGGTTGGGGGCTAGATAGGCAATGCATGTATTTAGCGCGAGAGGGTGAGAGGGAGAGGGGGAGAGAGAGAGAGAGCTCGGCATGGGATGCAATGGCGGGTGTGTGAGGTAAATACATTTGGTAACAGAGTGGAAAAAGGGGTTGTGTAGTTGAGAGACTTAGAGATCGAAACATGGAGAGAAAGAATGAACGTGTGTTGGAAACCGATAGCTTCCTAAGGTGGTTAGGAGAGGAAGATTGACCGATACAGGAAGTATGCAGCGTTTGTGCGCGGGGGAGGGGGGGGCTAAAAACAACATTTGAATGTACATAGTATGAGACTTAATATCGATGTTTCAATTCGGTGTACATTGTAAGATTTGAACCGAGGACCAGGCATACGGGTAATTATTTCGAATTCGTGCCATACTAAGTTTCAAAAAGTTGACATTGACTCAGTTTGTTGTGCTATTTTGTAGGTCATATGTTTGAATCCATCCAAAAGTTTTCTCACTACCATGGTGTTCATCATATACATATGAATTTGTATTAAAAGAGTAGCGTGGATACAGTGAAATGCGAAATCCACGTTAGAATTGGAGATCGCTATGTGACACACACTCTAATTCAAATAACTAACTATGTGACACACACTCTAATTCAAATAACTAATTATGTGACACACACTCTAATCCACGTTAGCGTGGGTACCGTTTGAATTTTTTTCAAATAACTCCTCATTAATTAATTTATAGTACTCCCTCTGTTCACTTTTATAAGACCTTGAAGACATTTCAGACAATGTGCAAAATAGTTCATTTTAAGTTGTCTAAAACGACTTACAAAAGTGAACAGATGGAGTATCTCGTTTCGAATGACTAATTATTGCAAGGAAAACACGGGCATGGTAATACATACAGATTCATTTGCAAATGAAAGAAGATTCTTTTGCATTCTCAAATGTAGGCGCACGAGGCAAACCAGGGTCGTGTCGGGGTGGACGCTGCTTCGGTACCTTAAAGGCAACTGCCTTTGGGTCACTGACATGTGGGCCAGCCACCTGTTGGGCCCATATGTCATGGACACAAAGGTAGGTGCCTTAAGGCACCAAAGCATAGTCCTGTCGGGGTGGTCGCATGTGCCGAACTAACGCGTAGCACCCAGCCACCCACCCCCTCCCCCCCCCAAAAAAAGGACGACGACAATATAAGTTCGTGCTTCCACGTTTCGGATTGAAATATCTGGCGGCCCCAATTCCAGCCCTGCAAAATCTCTCTTCTCCACCGTCCCCTTCCGCGCCCAGATTGCTCAAATCCCTAATTCGTCGCCAACCCTCAAATCGCCCCTCGTCTCGTCTCTTTCCCCACCGTTCCCCACGTCTGTGCCGGACGACGACGACGAAGACGAGGTCATGCTTCACCACCGCACCGGAGCTATCTCATCTATGCCCTCGTCCACCGCACCGGGGGGTCCACCGACAATGTTGGCCACCGCAACCGACGTGCCTCACAGACACCGAGTTCCACCGCATCAGGTGTGCTTCACCGACGCTGTCTCCCAGCTCATCGGGGCTACTTCACCGAGCACATGGTCGCACCTTCGCCCCCCGAGGCCGTTGGGGCTTCACCAACGGTCTCGTCCACCGCATCGTAGCGCTCCGCTGTCACTCAAGATCTGCATCCGTGCACGGCCAGCCAACGCCAGCGCATCACCCTCAACGACTCTAAAGTGACCCACACTCTAGCTAGGCGAGCATGCCCAAACGCCGGCCCGAACTAGGTATCCACACATCACTCCCTTGTGCACTGTTCCGATGATGTTTGGATATCCTTTCACTGCTCTCTTAGCTTACACGCCTATGCAACTCTGACCTTAACTCTTATTTCTTCTGGAGATATCTTCTGAAACAAGCAAATCAATATTTTAGCGAAGCATGACGGCGCTACGGGATCTGGTACACATCCTGCACACCCGTATAACCTTGTAAGTATCTGTCCTCCGGTACAACATCAAGGTCGATTCCTCTTATTTGATCAACCATTCGTCGTGTCAAAAATGCAGAGGGGGATGCAAGGAGCACAAGGCCTGCACATCCAAGCAAGTGCTAACATGGACTTGTACATGGAACACCCCAAGCACAAGCAGAGCTGCAGTGAGCCTATACAACGAGCTAGCGTAAGTCCCTGCATTTCATTTAATTCGTACTGGCATTCGTGTATGATTTGTGTGTAGTGGCTAATCCACAAATTCAAGTTACCAGGGGCGAACATTTAACTTAAAAAATACGAAGGCACTTGCACTCCGAAAATCAACATAACTTGAGAAATGTGAAGCTACATGCACTTTGAAAACCAGCTAATGATCCAAAGTAGTTCAGACTATAAACACTAAATGATGTAAGCACCAAAAAAACACAAAATGCAACATGTTGTACAAGGACTACAAACATGGTCTGTACCTGCTTGAATTATTCATTCTCTGGCTGAAAATATCGAAGTGTAATTGAACGTATAACCAGTGCGCAAACTGCATATCAATATATCTATCCTGCACAAGTATGCCAATAGTTTCAAACAACAGATTAGAAAAGTATTTATGCTATGTTGTCATGATACGGGGACTTTCTGGTAGATGGCCTTGATGTTTCCTCAAGCTATGAAAATGCACTATAATTTGCTTGTCATCAATGCCTGCAAATCTCTATCTCTCTCAACATAGTAGATCATCATTAGACACTAAATCCTTCAATGAGCTTGCAAAATGCTTGCATTAGATCCCTCATTAGACACTATATGTTCATCACCAGGAGCATGTAAAATGTTTGCATCAAATTCTTCATTAGCAATATGTTCATTAGACACTTCAGGCTCAAGAACAACATGAGCTTGTATGTTTGCACCGGAAACTTGATTAGATACATCAGATTCAGTCAGTTCAGTATTGATTGGGGGAGTTATAAAATAAGTAGAAATTGGTTTCATTTTCTCATAGATTCCTTACATACAAGCAGTTTTACAACACCGTCAGGTTTAACTATTGGCCAGAAATTGAAGAGTTGAATTAGATATAATCAGGGATGTGATGTACCTGCTCGTTGCGCATGCTACTCTTGCAAGCAGCGACTGTCCGTTTGCGCAAGCTCGATGCCATGCCCGTGCTGTCGCCACTGCCTCCCACGCAGGCTACACCCAGGGTTGGATCTTCATCTTCTTGTACATCTGGTCGCTTGAAGCCCGGCGACTGCCCTCCAACAAGGGCGCGAGGAAGTGCTGTGTCGGTCTGTCCAGCGGCGGCTAGGTTAGGAGCGAACCAGACTGGAGGCTGGAGCGAATGAACTGGGATTTTTCCTGATGTCGATCGATATGGGAGGCACTCGTTTGGGCCGCGAGCCTGCTGTAGGTCCTACCTTGCACTTATGTTATTGGCCCATCCAAATTGAAATATTTTTCTTCATTTTTTACATTGCCTGCTCGTGCGTTGGGACGAACAAAACTAGCATGGGCCAACCTGGACGACTCAAACTAGGTGCACACTTTCCAGCCACCTGAGGCGGCTGCCCATAGTATCCCCTATGGTGGTGTCGCCCATTTTTGCGTGTATGATTGGATAGTGAAAAATATTCCAGTGGCGCTTTTGATTTACCCACTGAATGGTTGAATTGCTTGTTTCTATGAACTGAGTTCGCCAATAATGTGAAGGATGCTAGTCTTTTCATCCTATTGTAGATTTCTTAGATCTCAATATGCCAAAAGTAATCACATGAAATATATAGTAAAAGCTAGTGTGATGTGTTTGGCTACAACTAGTCTGACTACATGTCCTCATATAACATATCAAGGACGCACCATCTTACCAGATTAACCATTCAACTTACCCATGCAGTGTGGGAAGAAAGAAGTATTGGGACTGCGTATCCAAGCAATTGATGTCATGGACTCCTTCGTACAAACTTGTAAGCGAAAAAGAAGTTGCAGTGTGCCTGTACAAAGAACTAGCGTAAGTTGAGTTACCTGCTTCTCGGAATTTTAATTAGCCACTTATTGCAAAATTGTTCAATTACATTGCTTGGCTTAATTTAGTTTGCTACTAATTACATAATGGCACAACCTGTTAATCATATTGTAGACTACGCCTATCTATGTGTTTGATACTTACTGTTAAGAATTACCTGTTTGCCTTAACTTAAATATCTACTTGTTTGTTTAACTGCTTTGTTGCTGCAAGAGCGGGTTACAATGATGTTAATAACTACTTTTCAGCATCCAATTGAAACTCTTTAATTCCTTGTTTGTTTAATTGGTTTGCTGTTATAACTCCTAGTTGAGATGTTTTGCTAACTTCAACTTTTCTGAATCCAATCGGAACTTTAATGGCAAAACAGGTTAGCCCAAGATCAAAGAGCGAGGTCCCCATGGACGTTGCATCATCCCACAGCAGTGGCACCGGCCCAATCGTGCATTATGAATTGCCAACTGCTGATGCTCTAGAGGCTAAACTAGTGGTAGAAACAGATTCTGCTTCTGCACTTAGAGATGAAGTTGACATGTTGAGGAAGCAAACAGCACAATCACAAGCAGTACTCAAGACAACCATTAAATATTTGGTGGATTTCAAAAAGAAGCAAGCTGAGACTGACCAGATTGTTAAGGTCCTGAAGGAAAAAGGAAATTAAATTCCTACTTGGTAAATCATAGGTGAAATGTTATTTCCATAGTTGAATAACCTTTGTGTTGTGTGTTCATGTAATCAATCAAACCATTTGTTTTAGAGATCATGTAATAATTGTTTTTTTTGTTTTTCGTTTGTAATTTTATTTGAGCACAAGTCTGTATTAATTGATAAGACTCGGAGACATTTCATTTGGATTGCTGTGCCAGACCTACAAATATGCCAATCGGGGTGAATGTGCATTCAACAATAGTAGTATAGATGGACCATAAGTGGCATGCATCGGAAAGGGCCAAGATGCTGGCTAAAAAGAGGATGTTGTTGTAGCCAAAAAAAAGTACAACGGCCTAGCTTATGTATGTTAGTTGATATTATTGATCCATATACTCTATAAGTGTTTATATGTCTGTTAGTTCCGTACATTCTTGGTTGATTGACTCGGTATTTGAATCTTGATATATTGCTTATGTACATATCTAAATGGGAGTACACATTATGCTGCGTGTGACATTTGAGTTGGACATGAAGTGTTCCAAATATTCGAATTCACCTTAAGCTGGATTCTAGTTTCTGAATTTGAGTATCGGCATTTGTAAACCATATTCATATATGACAATGGAATACATCTTTGTCGTCCTTTTGAAGATATATAAAAACACATAGAATGATTTATAAAGATTCATATAGGAATAAAAAATGGATTCGAATTTAGTTGCCAGGGTAAACGTGGATGCTTATTGTCCCAAAATTCGAAAGAAACAGCAAAATGTCCACTCCCACATCGGCTGCCCAAAGCCAAGTGTTTGGGAGATGGAAATTACTGTCTACCCATTACATGAACAATACATCGGCCCGATTTCCACTGCTCTAAATAGGGGTAGGTTAGTAACTTCAATTAGACATGACACGACCGCCTATGAGCCCATTCCGACACCGTGGGCGTCAAACATGGGCAGGAAAACTCATTTGATTCAAACTTGTCCGAAAGACCTCTGTTTCTCCCTCCATTCCCCATTCATACACGGTGGGCAACAAAACACCCTCTCCTCGTCTGAAATAGACGTTGGCTAATATTTTAAATCGGGGCAGATGTGTAACTTCCATCAGATGTGACACAACCGCCCTACCTGTCAGCCCCGTTCATACACCGTGGGCGCCAACCGTGGACGGCAAAACACCCTCTCCTCGCCCGAAATCGGTGTAGGCTAATATTTTATATAGGGGCAGATGTGTAACTTCCATCAGACATGACACAATCGCCCTACCTGTCAGCCCCATTCATACACCATGGGCGCCAACCGTGGGCGGCAAAACACCCTCTCCTCGCCCGGAATAGTTACCGGCAAATATTTGGGAGATGCGAGATTACCGTCCTATCCCCAACCGACGAGACGTCCAAATTTGAAACGGGGGATAAGTTCGTAACTTTCCCATATTTCAGACAGGCGCGTCCCAAAAACATGGTTCCCCGTACCTCTCCCTCCATTTTCTCATTCATACACCGTCCGCGCTAGAACACCACATTCCCACACCAGCCTCCGTCCGCCACCCCATCCATCGCCACTGTCCTCCACCACATCCATCGCCACCGTCATCCACCATGCCGGAGCACCTACCAAGACCGTGTCGTCCACCGCTAGAGATCGACGTTTCTCATCCACGTCGACGGACCAATAGCTTTGCATCGCATCCTCTCGCTTCATCGGCGCCGTCATCCTCTTTGCCGGGGCCGCTCACACGACCTTCTCTTCCACCGCAACAGGACTTATCCCCCGATGCACCCATCTACCATCGCAGATCTGCTTCAACGCCACCGACAGCCAACGCACCCCCGATGCCTACACGGCGCCGCAAGAGAGGTGGTACTTCATATCTCCTCAACTTTTTGATCTCAACCAGAAAATAGATTTTAACTTGGTTACTCTACTTTCTTTTCAGCTCTTAGAATTTAGTTCTTAGTTTGAAGCAAACAATGGATGCTAAATATCATTTCTCCAGTTTGCAGCTTCAAATCTACGAAAACTGTTAGCAGAAGAATATTCATTCTCAAGGGACCACAGAATCTCGCAACTATACTGCACACTGCGTTGCTCTTGTGAGTACCTCTTGCCCTGTATGACCATACTTACTTTCATAGCTGTTTGATTATGTAGCATCACTGCACATGTTAGCCTCGTAATCGTCCATTTGGTGGACATTATAAGATCCTTATGGACTCTTACATAAATTTAGAATCAACCCAATGCTTTTGATGAGGTTTAGCTCTGCAGTCCTCTTGTAAGGACTGAACGTGGTCTATCACTGTGCTTACATTAACAGCTACTCCCTCCGTCCCATAATATAAGAACGTTTTGTACAGTACACCAGTGTTCAAAACACTCTTGTATTATGGGAAGAGGGATTGGTTCGTTTTATAGCATTCTACATCTTATCTCCCTCGCCCACCATTTACTAAAAAAGATCAGATCTATATTTAATCTTAGCAACAAGTAGAATACACAAACAATGCCAGTGCAGAAGTGTAGCCCATTGCTCTTGTTAGTACATTTTGTCCTGTAACGCTTGTACTTCCAGGGATTGGTAGTTTATTATGTAGCATCAATCTACATCTTATCTTCATTATCCTCTATCCCTTCCAGTATTATCATATCTATAATTACTCTCTACAAAATGTAGAGTACATGCAATGCTTATGAAGAAGATTTTGTGCTGAAATTCTTGAGTTATCCTTCCCTTGCCATGGAGAAGGGCATTATAAAGCCGGTGTTAACTATTAATGTAAGTCAGTCCTTCTAAAGCCTGTATCCTCAACTGTTGTTCAATTTGCTCATACTCCCTATCATTTACTGCTGTTTAGTTTGTTGTTTCTACCAAAATGCATGTTCATAAGAACCGTAAGTTCTAAGTTTTACTGGTAAAACCAAATTCCTTATTCATACCATGCACATTACTTAATACTCCCTATATGTATGCTTGTTTTTTGGATCTATAATCCAGTGTGTGGTGAAGTAGCCCACGTTTGCACCTTGTCATCTCCTGTTTTTATCTTACTGATGTGGCTGATGATATGAACAGCATGCCATACACATTATCCAAAATAGATACAATGATTTTATTTGCCCTTCATCTAGGCTTGTTATGTTGACATGGTAATCCAGTAGTGTGGTGAAGCTCCCCGCATTATGAACAATGCCAAATTATGCTATTGATATTTTGAACATACTCTTTATTTTCTAATTTGAAATTGGATAGAATTGATAGAACAGTTATCATCTTTGTTTATACACATGCAAAACCTGTCATCTCTCTGCTTTGTTTCAGGGTGATATGCCTGATGGCATGCACAAGTCTGCCGAAGGATGTGAGACAAACCCAACATATATTGCAGCAAAGAAGGCAAAACATCTTGAAGACAGCGAGACAACCCCAAAGTCTTGTCTTGATGCAGTGTTCAAGTTACTTGAGACTAATAGTCAGACAAGCTCACAGAATTCGTTGTCTGAATTAGTTCGACTTCTTCAGTCCCAAGTTCTAGCAGAAAGGCATTCTGCAACTCAACTTCGACTTGAAGTCCTATCTCTAAGAAATATTGCGGAGAACACCAATGAGAACCTCATCGCTAAACAGCTACACCTGGAAGCTATGACCGACATGCTAGGCCGGTCTCACAGCCTTGCTCAGCAGCTTGCGTGGCAGTTCCCCCGCAAGGCTAACCTTTCTTGAACTGTCTTGGAAGTGGTCTTGGTTCAGTATTATTTTGTTACGCTGCAATGGTGCCCAGTTTTTGTAATCTGCTTCTTCGTTGCGCTTTATGATCACTGGTGGCGAACTTTGATGCCCAGTGGATATAATATACCTTAAATCCTTTATTGTGTAGTGTAGGTTTATTCTTAGTTACTATGCTGTAATTTCTTTATTGTATAGAGTAGGTTTGTTCTTAATTCCTACTAGTTATGCAGCAGCCCGAAATGAACCCCGGCCATGATTGTGCGAATCAAATCACGTGCTTTTAATAGGCCAAAATTGTCTGGGTCCTTATTTGGCCCAATCAGATATCGGTTGCGAGTAGGCCGGATGCAAACTGGGCCATAGTTAGGCCCAACTATATGACAGGCTTTTAATAGGCCGAAATTAATATAGGGCCGAAATGTTAAACGGGCCCTTAACAGGCCAAAACTAATATCAGGCCGAATTACTAAGTGGGCCTTTAGCAAGTGGGCCCAAAAGCATAGTGTCCAGTTGACAGGCCGAATCTGATATGGGCCATAATTGAGCCCAAAGCCTCGTAAAGGGCCGGACCTGATCTGGGTCGTAATTTGGCCCAGAACGTGGTAGGCTTTTAACGGGCCGGGTCTCATATGGGCCACTATTAGGCCCGGAGCATGGCGGGCCATTAATGAACCGGATCAAATATGGGCCCGCATTTGGCCCAAAACATGGCAGCCAGTTAATGGGCCGACCTACTAGGGTCCTCAAAATCTTGTGGGCCTACAGCTGGGCCGGCCCATTAATGTCGGTGAAATCTTGTGGGCCTTTAGCTGGGCCGGCCCATTATGACCCGCAAGAATCTTGTGGGCCTTTACCTGGGCCGGCCCATTATGGCACACAAAAATCTTGTGGGCCTTTACCTGGGCCGTGATGCGGAGCATCCCACGTTCATCCCCATGTACACTCCGACTACTCTCCAAACCCCAAGTGGACATATGACGAGACCTCGAACATACGCCATTGGACACAAGGTGAACTCGCTCCTCTCCGAACCATCACTTTCTACATGTGAGATATGGCTACTACCTCCAGCGTGTGTTCTATGCATGATCAGGTACTTGGAGGAAAGCCACGAAGCCACCACATCCAACGGAACAGCTACCGAGGACGCCAAGTACAAGGACCTAGAGAAGAAGCTGCACGAAGCTACAGCCACCAGACAACCGGCCTAGCCCAGACGTCCCGTCCCTGAGGACCCGAGCCGAATCTACGGACGATCGGAGACACCGGACGCCTGACACTCTCCAGCGCCCGGACGAATGACGCCGACCGGACGTCCGACACCACCTGTCCAGAGCCAAAACGCCGGACGTCCGACATGCAATGGATGACCGGACCCTCGCGAGCCACCGAACGTCCGGTACCTGTCGGATGGCCGACGCCTGTGCGCCCGCCCGTGTGTTGGGCCGAAACCACTTACCCTTTCATTCGCCTAGACTATATATACTCCTCCACCTCCTCCTAGTTAGGGTTAGCGTTGTTTTAGCTCATACTTAGCGACAGAGCTATGCTCATCCATATCAGATCTCCTCCGTGCGAGAGACTGCGGCCTCTTCGGAGAAGATCCCTTTGGATTCAAGCCCCCTTTCTAAGGGAAGATCCCCCCGTGGATACAAGACCTCCTTACGGAGAAGACCGGCTACCCTTGTATCGTCCTTAGTTGTCCGTGGATCGTATATCTTCTGTTATGTATTCGAGGATCTAGCGCATGTGTGATCATTCTTGTTGGTTTGAGTGTTCTCTTGTGTTCCCCTTGTGAATTTCCCCTCGTTTCCCTCCTCGTGTTCTTCGTGTTCATCGCGGGATCCGCTCCTTTCGTGAAAGATCGGCCTATAGGGTTCCTACCCTACATCATCTTGGATCAGAGCCAGCTTGTCTCTTGATACCATCATCTTGGTATCATGAGCCACGTCGATCATGATTTCGGAGCCTCCCCCACCGTTTTCTAGCCTTCTTTTGCTTGATTTCGTCCTAAATTCGAAAATCCCCACCAAAAATAGCCCCAATTTTTTTTGTGATTTGTTGGTTTGATGATGTTTTATTGATTTTGATCCATGGATTTGCTTGGCTTCAAGTGGATCTAGCATCTCCCCAAGTTTCCCCATCTTTCATCCATGAAATCTCATCAATTTTCACCCCAAAATCCCAAATTCCGCCCAAAATCGCGTCCCGAAACTCGCATCTCTCGTTGACCCAGACCCACCGGACGACCGTCACTTTACCGGACGACCGGAACCCCTAACCCAAGCTGAAATTAGCGGATTTCCGACCCGACCGGACGTCCGGCGACCGGACATCCGTCCATTTCCGGACGTCCGCTACCTATAGATATCAATTTTGCTCAAATTTTGTTTCGGCCATAACTAATTCATCCAGAGTCCGATTTTGACGTTCTTTAGCTCGTTGAAAATCTCTTGACATCCCCCTTCCCACAAAAATACCACCATCACCATTTGACTCCATTAATTTTGACAATTTTGGCATCTTTGCCTAGGGCTTCCACCACATCATCCGCTACACCACCACCGACTTCCGCAACCTAACCAATTTTGTTCCCCATCAAATTAGTGGTTGCTTGAGGAGTGATTTGAGTCTCCTAAGGTGTCTAGGCTACTTAGGGACGGTTGCTTCTTCATCAACCACCACCACCACCATAACTTCCGCATAACCTTGCCCACCATACACTCCCGCCACCTCAACTTAACCCAATTTTGTTGGTGTTGTGAGTTGTGTCTCCTAAGGTGTTTCGGCTACTTAGGGACCGGGCTTTCAACTCCGACACCGTGTATAGTCCACCACCATAACCTCCACTTCCGCATTGCCTAGTGCAACACCACCGCATTCCGCTACCACCATTTGACATTTGAGATTTCGAGTTCGCGGTTTTTCCGTTTCCTAAGGTGTTTCGGCTACTTAGGGACGAGTCACCATCATCTTGGTATCTCCATCAAGATCACCGCCACTCATCATCACCATGGACGGTAACCTCCATATCATCTTGGTATCGTGGTATCCCTCCATTGTATATTCCCTTGCCATTGCATTGATAACCCCTAGCCCATTTCGCGTCACTTGCCTATCGAGACTAGCCATTTGAGTATTGTCGGCAACGTTACTTGTGCACATTAGTGATCTACACCATACATTGCATACATACCATATCATATTGGTATCATATCATCTCGTGTGCCTCAAGTTTGTTCCCGCATATACACAATTACTATCTTGGTTTGTGCATTTCGCAAAGTGGATATAAAAAAGAATAAGCTTTTAAGCAAAGAAAAAGAGTGAACAAAGAGGTTGTAAGCAAGTACCATAGGATCTTACCAGATTGTCATATCCGATCATCTTGGATCAAACACCGGGAACCATACATACATAGCATACTTGGGATAGAAAGTTTATCCATTTTGCATCTTATAGGTTGTGCACAAATGTCGTATCCGCCTATAGAGCAATCGTGCTAGTGTCTCTCTTGAGTTGTCCAACACGAGCGTTTTCCGTGGATTCCACATTTTGTGCTCATCCTTGGTTGGCACGACCCCATTTATCTATCCGTGTGTGTGTTTCCATGTGCCACATATTGCTATTGGTCTACTTGTTTCACTTGCGAATTTGTGAATCTCTTTCAACATTATTGACTCTTTTTAACATTTTACATCAAATTTTTGTGCCACTATCCTCACCAAGCTCCACCATAAGCCTTGCTTGTGTAGGTGTGAGAAACCAACAATAATTGATACCAATTATGCTATTTCCTTGTCCACATTGGAGTGATCATTGATCCACCTTCAACTTCGGTCAAGGTACATTTGGTATTCGTTCTTCTCTTTCTCCACTCATATTGGCTCGAATCTTGTGATGGATTGGCAAGGCATTTCATCTCCGGTCTTCGACAACGACGACGGCGTGAACAACTACATCACCAAAGCGTCAATCTTCGATCTACAACGAAACATGCAAGGTGCACAATCAAGATTGCGAGAGCGCATCGAGAACATCTCCATCGACATTCGTCACTCCGAAGCAAGGAAAAGGGACTACATCGACAAGAAGCTTTCCGCACATAAAGAGTAGTAAGATGCAAGGATGGAGGAGATTAGAGCCTTGATCAAGTCTTCTTCCCCTTCGTCATCTTCAAGGCGGCGACATTCAAGCCACAAGTCTTTGGAGCGCCCAAGCGATGCAAGCGCAAGTCGTCCACATCTCCATGGCGACCATCATCACGTTCGTGATCCACATCGTCATGAAGGGAAAGTCACCTTCAAGCATCATGTGTACGACAACGACGAACAACATCTACTACGAGCTCAAGTGCGACAATGACACCATCATCATGAAGATGCTCAACAAGCACAAATGCACAAGTCCCAACAAGCCCTACTTCACGCCAAGTCCAAGCTTCATGAGCACAAGAGAAGACCGCGAGACGAGCACCAACAAGACGGAGCTACGGCTACACCAACCACTTCGGCATCTTCGCCAAGTGCTATCAAGGCATCTTCGCCTTTAAACGTACGACATCTTCGCCTACTTCCCATGAGTTCGCCTACATCGACATCTTCAACAACAAGGCGACCACCTACGAGCGAGGGCGACACTTCCATCTTCGGCAGCCCCTCAAGGAAGATGGCCGAGCATGGGAAATTCCCTTCGGTCATGGAGACGAGCTACGAGGTGCCACATCATATGGGCCTCCAACAACAAGACAGCGACAAGAAGGTCGAGCAAGGGCCATCCCCTTCGACCACGGCAACGAGCACAAACCTCTTCAACAACATGAAGACAGCGCCCATATTGGACTCATACTCCGATTCAAGCTACGAGACCGCTCATGAGACCTTATCTTTGGTCTTCGAGGAGAGTGATGATGTGCCATCTTCGGCCTTCATCCATGGCTACGACCACGACATGATTGAGCATGGAGACATTTGCACCAACATCTCTCCGACAACGACATGTGACGAGATGCCCCAATTGCCATGTGAGGAGAGCCACCACTGATAGAGGCGGGGGTGTCCCGATCTTTCGATGAGATGATAACTATCGATTTGGTGGAGACGACTTTGACGATCCGACTACAAACGTGCACGACGTTGCGCCTTAGCAATCGCTAAACCAATCTCCTGAGGTTACTGACGATGCCGGAAGCACGGTCAGCCTGACCACGAAGGTCTATTCCTGCAAGCAATCGAAGAACGAGCAAGAATATGATCAAGCAATCTGAATATTGCAAATATATATGAGGTATTGATAATGGTGGGGATGTGTAAGCGGTCTTGGTCTGGTCGTTGGACACAAACGAAGTACACGAAGTTGCAATGGCTAACTTTTAACTAAACAAATCCCAAGGAAAAGCTACTAGATGGATCTACTTATATAGGAGCAAGGGGTGGCGGCCAAGGAGGTGGGAGGACGTCCCAAGGCATCCTAAAACTAAATCTAGGTCGTACAAGGCCAATGGGCCCAAGTGGAGGTGATGTAACACCTTTGGACTTGTAGTTTGACTCGGATTCTGCTGCACCATCAGATTGTTTCGTCCACAACTCAACGCTCCGGACGAATTTGAAGGTGATTCCAATTGGGTTGGAAAGTGCACGAAATCTAGTTTCCAACAAAAAAAGAATCACCCAATTCGGAGTCCGTATGAAAAACTTGTGTGCGTTTTGAGTCAGGTGTGTCTGTGCAGTCCGAATCTGAATCCAGAACGTGAGAGACTTGGACTCTATCTTCTCTTGGGCCAAAAGTGACGTGAGAGAACTTTTTGGACAGCAAATAAACATCTCTTTCTTCCTTATCTTCATATGTGGATTATACAAATGTCCCATACACCCGCAATTAGACAAATCACAAAAGTGTGTGAAGTATTTTTGTTCTGGATAACATAAATAGATTATTGAATAGTTTGCACTAGAAATCACCTGACAAATATGCATATATGCAATATTTTTGGTCATATCCAAGGTAGTCATGTCCTCATCATCCTCCCCTTCTTGAAAATAAAGCCGTCCTCGGCGTTGCTTAATCTGAAATGTGGCTAACAAAAGAGACAAGGTGTACATGTTGTATATGTATATGTCATCCATTTTTACTTCCCTTGATTTTTGCATATATGACACATGAATAGATGAGTAACTTGCATAGTTCATAAAATCTAAAGACAAAAATTAGCACAAGAAGTAGAAGGCATGAAAATATTGCAACTCAGTTTGCACATATAAGTGAAGCTCTTATTCATTTCAAAAGATTGACAATGTTCATCATTAAACCATCCCAACATTGGTGAATAAACCTTACTTGCATCAAATTTACATGCTAGAACATGCTTAAATAAGCAAACATGCAATAAGTCATTTAACACAGAATCATCACCAAGATTAGAGGTCATATCAAAATGATTAAACATTGGTTCTTTTGCATCAATAGTTAATTCAATGGGTGCACTCAAAATTGTTGGTATTTCAGTTGTTTGATCACATGGCAAAGTCAAATTATCAACGTAGTCCTCTAAAATAGGTGGTGTGATCAAAGTAGTGGGTAGCTCATCAGATGGTGCATTCAAATTGACAAGGCATTCATCATTCTCATGTAGAGATGGAAGATCAATACCTTTGTCATTACCTCTTATGATCAACTCAGATGATGTAGCCACTCTCGGGGGCGATGTCTCACATGGTGGAGGTGATGTAGTCCTGACAACAACGGATGTGGTTGTCATAGTATGCCTAGTAGTTGAAGGAACAATCATATCAACTCTTGGAATGTGCACCGTGCGCTTGTTCTCCTTGTGGCCAACACGTCGTTTTATTTCCTGTTCAGCTTTGCAAGCAAGATGAAACAAATGGTCCATAGGATAACACTCTTCATGAATTAGTATCTCTTGAATATCACGGTTTAATCCTCCCCAAAATCTATCCATAAAATCATCTTCACTTTCTTCTAAAGAGGAATGCAGCAAGGTAGTTTGTAAATCATCATAATATTTTGTTACAGTTTCACTACCTTGTTTTAAGTGTTGCAACTTCTTAATCATGTCACAAGTATAATAAGCAGGGACGAAAGTATGTCGCATGGCAAGTTTCAAATCATCCCAAGTAGTAGGTATATAATCAGGGTGTAACCGACAATATTCACTCCACCAAACCAAAGCATAACCAGTGAAAGAACCAACCGCAACCTTAACCTTTTTATGTTCATTGAAATTATGGGAAGCAAATATATTTTTTATGTCGAACTCTCATTCAATATATAAAGAAGGTTTAAAACGGCCATTAAATGGTGGTATAGATACATTAACCTGATCATGTGCATCTGGATGTTTGTGCACCTCTCGTGACGGTTGTGGTATTTGCAAAGGTGGTGGCACGTCTCCCACGATCGACAAAGCCCATGAATTGACTCTGGATCCTGTCATGATTAGTAGAACAAGAAACAAAACCCAAAAATAATGTTCCTATAACTACTAGGATGTGGTGGTAAAACGCTCACAGTAAAGCAAATATCAACGTCTTACAAGTTCTTACCATGCAGCAGGCGGTGATCGGCAACAAGCGGTGTCAAGTAACTCCGAATATTGAGTAAAGCGATTGCCAGGGGAGCGTACGTATACACAGTGTAGAAATATGTGGAGCTGGGTTGGCTATATATGGTAGCAAAAGATTAGCAATAATCAATTCAAAGATGCAATGTTGAATAAACGCTCAACGACGGTACTGTGCTGGTCCTAGGCTAGACCGGACTAGAGACGTGAGCCTAGAACACTAATGAGGTCACGGCGTAGCACAACTAGCATCAATGAAGGATACTAAGTAGGTCTTGACAGCAAGATATAAGTGAAGATCACAACGGCAGTGAAGATAATGATGAAAAACAACTGCCAAGCAGGATATACAACAACTCTCTCTCCAACTTTCCTCTTGAAAAGTTTGAGACAATTTTCTGATAAATTCTTTCAAAGAATGCTACTAACTCAAGCTTTCCAATGCAAAAAGAATCACTCAATTCCGAGTTGATATGAGGAGTCAAAGAATTCTAAAACTGGCCTGAAATATTGGAACAAGGTGTGTTCACGAACTTCGGAGGGCAAAAAGACCTATTTAGAAGCCGATTTTGAGGTATCAAATATTGAACTTGCTTCTGCAACTATTTAGATGCGGCTCGTTGCTAGCTTCAATTTGAGTACTCACGGAGCCAAAACGGACTTCGTATGAGTAAGATACACCTGTTTTACTGAACAGTGCGCAAAACAGATTCCAATCCGAATTCAGGTACGAGATTGATTCTAGATAGATCCAATTTTTTTTCTCTCTTTTTTTTTCTCACGCTTTTTTTTATTTTTCTTCTCTCTCTTTTTCTTTTTTTTTCTTTCCTTTTTTCTCTTTTTTTTTCTTTCCAAGACAAACTAGATAAGATGCAGATTGGATCAGGCGAAGATGTGAATGACCTCAACTATGATTATGACAATGAACAGTGCGTAGCACGTGGTGGAAATTAATAGATGGGATGGTGGACAGCGGAAGGGATAATGATGCAGCGGCGGCGTGACTAATGTGAACAGAACTCGAAACTCTAAAGGAACTAGACGCTAAGACCAGCAACTGACACGACGATGCAACCGATAATTCAACTATGCAAGCAATGAATAGAAAATTGCAAAGGCTCAGACTGGCTTGGATAAAGGATGAACAGATCTAACTTTTTTTTTGTGGCTTTTTCTTGGACAATAGGTAAGAAAATAAATCTAATCTAGGAAAACTGGAAATTCTCACCGAGCAACCTGAAAACTGATACCACTTGATAGAGGCGGGGGTGTCCCGATCTTTCGATGAGATGATAACTATCGATTTGGTGGAGACGACTTTGACGATCCGACTACAAACGTGCACGACGTTGCGCCTTAGCAATCGCTAAACCAATCTCCTGAGGTTACTGACGATGCCGGAAGCACGGTCAGCCTGACCACGAAGGTCTATTCCTGCAAGCAATCGAAGAACGAGCAAGAATATGATCAAGCAATCTGAATATTGCAAATATATATGAGGTATTGATAATGGTGGGGATGTGTAAGCGGTCTTGGTCTGGTCGTTGGACACAAACGAAGTACACGAAGTTGCAATGGCTAACTTTTAACTAAACAAATCCCAAGGAAAAGCTACTAGATGGATCTACTTATATAGGAGCAAGGGGTGGCGGCCAAGGAGGTTGGAGGACGTCCCAAGGCAGCCTAAAACTAAATCTAGGTCGTACAAGGCCAATGGGCCCAAGTGGAGGTGATGTAACACCTTTGGACTTGTAGTTTGACTCGGATTCTGCTGCAGCATCGGATTGTTTCGTCCACAACTCAACGCTCCGGACGAATTTGAAGGTGATTCCAATTGGGTTGGAAAGTGCACGAAATCTAGTTACCAACAAAAAAATAATCACCCAATTCGGAGTCCGTATGAAAAACTTGTGTGCGTTTTGAGTCAGGTGTGTCTGTGCAGTCCGAATCTGAATCCAGAACGTGAGAGACTTGGACTCTATCTTCTCTTGGGCCAAAAGTGACGTGAGAGAACTTTTTGGACAGCAAATAAACATCTCTTTCTTCCTTATCTTCATATGTGGATTATACAAATGTCCCATACACCTGCAATTAGACAAAACACAAAAGTGTGTGAAGTATTTTTGTTCTAGATAACATAAATAGATTATTGAATAGTTTGCACTAGAAATCACCTGACAAATATGCATATATGCAATATTTTTGGTCATATCCAAGGTAGTCATGTCCTCATCAACCACCACATGAGTGACATGAGTGACTCCACCACACGTGACATTGAGAGCATTTCCTATGAGAGGATGAGTGTGACCACCACTAGCCCCACACTTGAGAGCTTGCCACAAATCCTATGTGAGGTTGAGAGCCATTTGAGTGACTCCACCAACCATATGAGTGAGAGCATCCAAGAGGGAGGGAGTGAGCCACAACACTTAGTGAGTGAGGTAGTTGAGACGGCATGTGAGGCCACTTTGATTTCTAACGACTTAACCTCTAGTCCTAGTGTGTTTTCTTCTTTGGTGCTAGGTCTCCTACATGACGACACGCCTATCCTCGACGAGTCCATACCTCCAATGGAGACAACGATGGCCATGGTGGAAGAAGATGCACCCCCACATGGTTCCATCAAGATGAAGATGACCACGACTTGGTCTTCGACACCTCACCTACAACACATGAGTGATGCTCCATAGGTAACATAGGTGATGGTGCTTCTCTTGTCCCACTTGTGGACTATTTCGCGAATGATTGCTTGCATGATGTTGATCCACCTATTACCATGCTTCATGCTAGTGTGACTTCTTCATGTCATGACTCACCTATTTATGATAAATATGATGATGAGCATGTTGATTTGCCTAGTTGTGATGCTATGCTCCATAGGATATCATGTGAAAATTCTATTGGTCACATCATGTTTGAGAATCCATTAACCTTGTCATATGCTATGAGTGTGATATCCCATATTGCATTATTCCAATCTCAACATAGTGACTATGCATGCCCCATTACAATAAATCCCATTTGCACTTATGGCATAGATGACGAGATGATGGTCATTGGCTTTTGTTTTTCATGTGATGATATTGCCATGCTTCCTTTACATGATTTGCACAATTCATCTACTATGCCATGCCATGATCACATTGTACCAAATATGCTTTGTTTTGGATGTTGTCATAATTTTTTGCACCATATGCATTCCATGAATAACAATGCTCTACATATTTCTTGTGATGCATTACACACTTTGAGTCTCCATTATGCTATACATAACAACAAACCTATCATGATGGATGACATGTTTCTATATCAGGCATCTCATTTATTCGAGCATTGGATATTTTGTGCTAACCAACACAAGCACATGCGCATCATGATGGATGATGTGTACATCTACCACGCACACACAATTTTCCCTTTGTCTTTGTTTTGTGTAGGTACTCCCGTATACTCGTCAACCTCTCAATCCCAAGAGTTGACGAAACGAGCTCTTGAGAGCAAATACGACTTGGGATCCTGTGAACTATCCTTCCCACCGTTCTCTTTGTGCAACGCCTATGCGCATCTCTCTCACTTGGCTCTCACACGGCTATGTGTTATATACCGCTTGTCGCTTCATGCTCATTTTCCCGTGTTCACTTTGCATGCTATGCTTGCTTCTATGCCTTTGCCATGCAATTGTGACCCTTGCTTGCATCTACCCATGATTCACAATTATGTTACTCCTATGTGTATCTGCATGCTTGGTGGAGATCCTTGTTGCTATTGCCATGTTTATCATGTGCCCCATGCTATTGATGTTATTTTCCTCATATCTTGCCTTCATGCTTGTGATATGTCTTATGCATTATTCATGACCACTATTTGCACACATGACATACTTGACATGATTCCTTCTAGTACGCTGCATCTTCGCACTACTAGCTTGCTTGCCTTGATTCACATGATTGCTTGATTTGTCGCATCACCCATGTTCCATTTTTACTTGCTTTCTTGGGTTGACGACGTATCTGTTCATGCCTCTCACATGATATATTTTGTTCATTGCCGCCTGCCTCCAATTGTTGCATCTATGCTTATTATTCGTGGAGACTTGGACACCTTGCTTGTGATGCATGCTTGCTTGATTACACCTATTGTATTTGGTTGTTCTCGCGTCATATGCCTCCATACTATGAAATGCTCCCTTGACATTTCTTATGATGAGCATGATGCATCCACTTGTTGGGTATTTTACCGCACGAATGATAGGTTTTCGCTAACCTCATTTGTTTTTCCGAGTGTTTGTCATGTTCTTTCATGTTGAAGGATTCACAAGGCGATACCATCATGACACAATTTGGTCATGTGGAGGCATACACGATGTGCAACACCAACATTTGCGAGAATCTCCTAAAGGTGAACTCCCTCCGTTTGAGCCATCCTCAAATATGCATATTGGATGGGTCACTCTTTCATTGTTGTTTCCTTCTTCTTGTCTACATGTTACATCTATTGGATGGAGGACCGACATTGGAGATGGAACCCATGGACCTTCAAGTTGAGGAGCACTCGGATTTATTGGACGCACCTTCGAACCTCCACTCATGCCACGACATCGAGCATTGGTATACCAACACCTCCATATTTGTTGATTGTGTTCACACATGTCATGCTCGATGGACATATCATACACATGACAAATTTACATCTTATGCATGGATTGACTCACATCATGATTGCCTTGTTGCATCTTGTATTCCCATGTCATCCATGATATTTGAGCTTATGCATTTTCTTAGCAAATTTGTTGTGATCTTTCTTGATGGCATATTCATACATCATGATCATATTGCCTACCATCAATTGCATGATAACATAATCATATTGAGCATCCATTTCCATATTCATGCTATAGATAAACCGTCTCACTATGACATCATTTTATACCGTGGTTGCATTGATCATATTTACAACACATTTGTGTGCATAGTGATTACATTTCCTCCCATGAATTCTTTGCATCTCATTCTAGTTCATCTTGATAAGCTTCATGCGTTTTGTCACAACCAATCTTGCCGCACGGACTCATTCTTACATGATGGACACTTTGTGTGCACTAACCGTTGTATTTCCGAGTGTTGCTTGTGTTTTCTCTTTTTGCATGTCTATCACTCCGGCGACACCTTGGACTACTTGGATTGCGCCATGTCCTCAACTTAGACAAACTACAAGTCTGTCTACGACAACCGTTTCCATGGTGATGAGGATCACGATCCGAGGTTGGATCTTTCCCAAGGGAGGGGAGATGATGCGGGGCATCCCACGTTCATCCTCATGTACACTCCGACTACTCTCCAAACCCCAAGTGGACATATGACGAGACCTCAAACATACGCCATTGGACACAAGGTGAACTCGCTCCTCTCCGAACAATCACTTTCTACATGTGAGATATGGCTACTACCTCCAACGTGTGTTCTATGCATGATCAGGTACTTGGAGGAAAGCCACGAAGCCACCACATCCAACGGAACAGCTAGCGAGGACGCCAAGTACAAGGACCCAGAGAAGAAGCTGCACGAAGCTACAGCCACCGGACGACCGGCCCAGCCCGGACGTCCGGTCCCTAAGGACCCGAGCCGAATCTACGGATGACCGGAGACACCGGACGTCCGACACTCTCCAGCGCCCAGACGACCGACACCGACCGAACGTCCGACACCACCTGTCCAGAGCCAAAACGCCGAATGTCCGACATGCAACGACGACCGGACCCTCGCGAGCCACCGAACGTCCGGTACCTGTCGAACGTCCGACGCCTGTGCGCCCGCCCGTGTGTTGGGCCGAAACCACTTACCCTTTCATTCGCCTAGACTATATATACTCCTCCACCTCCTCCTAGTTAGGGTTAGCGTTGGTTTAGCTCATACTTAGAGATAGAGCTACGCTCATCCATATCAGATCTCCTCCGTGCGAGAGACTGTGGCCTCTTCGGAGAAAATCCCTTTGGATTCAAGCCCCCTTTCTAAGGGAAGATCCTCCCGTGGATTCAAGACCTCCTCACAGAGAAGACCGGCTACCCTTGCATCGTCCTTAGTTGTCCCTGGATCGTGTATCTTCTCTTATGTATTCGAGGATCTAGCGCATGTGTGATCATTCTTGTTGGTTTGAGTGTTCTCTTGTGTTCCCCTTGTGATTTTCCCCTCGTTTCCCTCCTCGCGTTCTTCGTGTTCATCGCGGGATCCGCTCCTTTCGTGAAAGATCGGCCTATAGGGTGCCTACCCTACATCATACCGACCCATTATGGCCCACAAAATCTTGTGGGCCTTTAGCTAGGCCAGCCCATTATGGTCCGCAAAATATCATGGGCCTTTAGCTGGGCCGGCCCATTATGGTCCGCAAAATCTTGTGGGCCTTTAGTTGGGCCTGCCCATTTAAACTTGTTGGGTCGTGCCATGTGTCGACGTATCATAGGTGCCTTCTGTCCAGTCAGTGGATGACATCTGTCCCGACGATGAGCCGACACGTGTTTCCTCTAGCCAATGATGATTTTACACGTGGAAAATCCCCATTGGTCGGGGCTGTTAACAGGTTATCGGATCCAAAACCCGACCCGATAGCTCAACGCGTTCTGTTACGGTGGATGCCACGTGTCGGTCACCCTTGATGAAAGCACTTCTGTGACGCGCGATTTATCGTCATGGAACTGGACACTTCCGTGATAATAATTTTGGTAATGTCATGGAACACTTCTACAACAGCACAGGTATGACTATCTTGATTCTGTCATAAATTTGTCATGGATGTACATGCATGACAAAAAAGCGACCTACTGTGACAAATACATATCATCACGGAAGTGTATTTTTTTGTAGTGACTGGTGTTGTTGTCAGCCTGGTCTTTAGCTCATTGAAGCTTTTCTCACAGTCCTCAGTTCATTCAAACTTCCTGTCTTTCTTGAGGAGCTCTGTCATTGGCTTGGCAATCTTAGAGAAACCTTTGGTGAAGTGGCAGTAGTATCCGGCTAATCCAAGGAAACTCCAGATCTCAAATACTATCGTGGGTGCCGTCCAATCAAGCATGTCCTTCACCTTACTTGGATCCACTTGCCCTAGAAATCCAACTTCCTTGAGCCAAAACTCACATTTGTTGAACTTCACATATAGCTGATGGTCACGAAGCCTTTGCAAAACTGATCTGAGGTGTTCCTTGTGTTCTTCTTCACCCTTTGAGTAGATGAAGATATCATCGATGGAGACCACCACAAAGTTATCCAAGAAATCCATGAATACCTTGTTCATCATATGCATGAAGAAGGCAGGGGCATTGGTGAGACCGAATGACATGAATGTATATTCGTAAAGACCGTATCGAGTAGTGAACACGGTCTTAGGAATATCTTCCTTCTTGATTTTGAGCTGGTGGTACACTGTCCTGAAATCAATCATGGAGAATACTTTTGCCCCACTGAGTTGATCAAACAAATCATCAATCCTTGGTAGTGGATATTTGTTCTTGATAGTGACATCATTCAGCTGACGGTAGTCCACACACATTCGAAGACTCTCATCTTTCTTGTCCACAAATATAGCGGGTGATCCCCATGGGGAAGAGCTTGGACGGATGTATCATTTATGGAGCATCTCATCAAGTTGTTTCTTTAATTCCACTAACTCTGACAAAGGCATACGATAATACTTCTTGTACAATGGTGTGGTTCCTGGCACAAGATCAATCGCAAACTCAAGCTCCCGGTCTGGCAGCATTCCTAGCAATTCCTCAGGGAATACATCTGGAAACTCACTAACCACAGGAATTAATTCCAATTCTTCAGCTACAGTGGTGAAGAACATTTCTTTCTTGCGTATGCTTCTACGGGCATAGAATTTTGTGGTTCGACCTTCCTGACGTTTCAAGGTGACTTCTCTACTCCCACAGTTGATGCATACTTGGTATTGGGTTCGCCATTTCATTCCCAAAATAATATCCAACTTGGCAGACTCGATGACTATCAAGGAAGTTGGAAATTTGACTCCCTTGATATCAATTTCCAAATTACGACAGACCAGATTGCTTATGAGCACGAATCCCGAGGATTGTATCATCATACTTTTTCCCAAAATCAAGCAAGGAAACTTGTTTTGGGCAAAAAAACTCCGCAGAATAAAAGAGTGGGAATCCCCAGAGTCAAATAAAATTATTGCATGTATGCTATTAACAGGAAACATACCAATGACGAGTTCCGGGTCCTCTTGGGCTGCATATGTGGAGAGGTGGTGAACTTGTCCTTGGATGGTCCTCTGGACAGAGTGGGGCTCCAGGTGATTGACTTTTGGCCTGAATGGGGCGTTTGGCTTGCCATTCTTGGGGCACTGTCTGGCATAATGTCGGGTTTGCCCACAACTGAAGCAGGAATTGTTGCGCTGACATTCTTCGTGCACCGGGCTTGTCATGACATTCTTAACTTGAGTAGTGGTCTTGTTAACATTCTGTTGCCAATTTGGTTTGTACTCAACCTGAGTTTGCTGCCAAGTACGAGCCTTCTGCCCTGGTTGTCCATCCTTCTTAGGCTCGAATTTGCGCTTGTGATCATTATTAGTGGGCCTGTTGTCGTCCACGAGCTTGTGTTCCCTTTCTGCGACGAGGGCTTTCTTTACCAGAGTTTGGTAATCCGGGAAATCAAACATACCGAGAGTGCACCTGAGTGTTGGTTCAGTCCTCCAGGAAATTTTTCAATCTTCCTTTCTTCTGTGGCCACATCATAGAGAGTGTAACGGGACAAATGGTTGAACTTGTGCAGGAACTCACTTACTGACAGTGTTCCTTGTGTGACAGCGAGAAAGTCGCGCTGCTTGACCTTCATAATACCAGTGGGAATATGGTACTTGCGGAAATGGTCCTTGAATTGACTCCAAGTAATTCCTTTGTCTGAATGCCACATAGCCTTAGCTTTATCCCACCATATAGCGGCAACTCCCTCAAGATAATGCGTAGCGAACAGAACCTTGTCAGCTTCTTAAGTGTGAGCAATCTCAAGCTTCTTCTCAATAGTACTTAACCAATTATCGGCTTCCAAAGGATCGATAACTTGACTGAAACTGGGAGGCTTGGTCCTCTGAAAATCTGACAGCTTGTAGTTATGACCATTCTGATTTCCATTCTGCCCAACCATAGCTTGCACACTTTTCAACAACTCAATCATATCGTTGTTCCTTCTTTCTTCAAACATGCGCATAATTTTTTCAATGGAGGGCGGATGTGGCGGTGGTGGCGGATATGACTTGGGGGAATGTCCAGCCTGTCTTGCTGAGCGACGAACAGGGACATCCTCACAAGCGTGGCGGCTGCTGCCTCCCCGTGTCATCCTATTGTTTATTTTCCCATTATAAAGCAACCGAGATGAGAAATATCCAAAAATGGGAAGAAAAGCCAGTGACAAGCCGAAAGAAAGCAGCGAAAAAGAAAATCAAGGCGAATAATAAAAAGGTTCCAACATAATTATACATAGACTCATACATGAAAAGTAAATATCATGACGGGTTCGACTACCCTCATACACGAAACTAAGCATCATGACACGTACGACTACATCCGCACATCAACCTCATGACGTCTGCGGATACTCTAACGATCTAGTGCTCGATGGGTGCTGCGGGCTCCTCTCCTGAACCGGACTCAGATCCTGAGCTAATAGTGGAAACGTCCGGGTTAAAAGTGACACGATGGTGCTGCCTCGAGGACTCTCCCTCAAGGGCAGGTGCGGGGTGAGAACTAAGCATAGGGGCTGCATGAGTAGCAACAAGGGAAGCCCGCGCAACAGGGGCACTACGAGGAGTCACTGCCAAAGGGTTTGTGGTACCCTGAGTGGTCACCGGAGTAACAGGAGTAACATAGGCTGGAGGAATGGACGGAGTGAATTCGATAGTAGGTGGCATTGGTACAGCGACGTCCTAAATAAACGGTTTAAAACCCCTTTCTGCGATGGCATTTGGAACCGTCACCAACTGAGTGCGGGTGATAGGGGGGTCCTTCCCACACGACCCAGAAATCGTCGGGGATAGGCCCTCCTAGGACCCAGGCTGGGGCCTTGTGCAATCGGGCGAGGCATGGAAACCTAATCATTTCCGTAGGTATGTACGTCCCACACGGTGAATCCCAGAAATCATTTCTGTAGGTATGTACATCCCACACGGTGAATCCCAGAAATCATTTATGTAGGTATGTACATCCCACACGGTGAATCCCAGAAATCATTTCCATAGGTATGTACATCCCACATGGTGAATGATAGAAGCGAGGGTCCCGATCTTTCGATGAGATGATAACTATCGATTTGGTGGAGACGACTTTGACGATCCGACTACAAACGTGCACGACGTTGCGCCTTAGCAATCGCTAAACCAATCTCCTGAGGTTACTGACGACGCCAGAAGCACGGTCAGCCTGACCACGAAGGTCTATTCCTGCAAGCAATCGAAGAACGAGCAAGAATATGATAAAGCAATCTGAATATTGCAAATATATATGAGGTATTGATAATGGTGGGGATCCGGAAGCGGTCTTGGTCTGGTCGTTGGACACAAACGAAGTACACGAAGTTGCAATGGCTAACTTTTAACTAAACAAATCCCAAGGAAAAAGCTACTAGATGGATCTACTTATATAGGAGCAAGGGGTGGCGGCCAAGGAGGTGGGAGGACGTCCCAAGGCAGCCTAAAACTAACCCTAGGTCGTACAAGGCTCATGGGCCCAAGTGGAGGTGATGTAACACCTTTGGACTTGTAGTTTGACTCGGATTCTGCTGCAGCATCAGATTGTTTCGTCCACAACTCAACTCTCCGGACGAATTTGAAGGTGATTCCAATTGGGTTGGAAGGTGCACGAAATCTAGTTTCCAACAAAAAAAAAGAATCACCCAATTCGGAGTCCGTATGAAAAACTTGTGTGCGTTTTGAGTCAGGTATGTCTGTGCAGTCCGAATCTGAATCCAGAACGTGAGAGACTTGGACTCTATCTTCTCTTGGGCCAAAAGTGACGTGAAAGAACTTTTTGGACAGCAAATAAACATCTCTTTCTTCCTTATCTTCATATGTGGATTGTACAAATGTCCCATACACCTGCAATTAGAGAAAACACAAAAGTGTGTGAAGTATTTTTGTTCTGGATAACATAAATAGATTATTGAATAGTTTGCACTAGAAATCACCTGACAAATATGCATATATGCAATATTTTTGGTCATATCCAAGGTAGTCATGTCCTCATCATCCTCCCCTTCTTGAAAATAAAGCCGTCCTCGGCGTTGCTTAATCTGAAATGTGGCTAACAAAAGAGACAAGGTGTACATGTTGTATATGTATATGTCATCCATTTTTACTTCCCTTGATTTTTGCATATATGACATATGAATAGATGAGTAACTTGCATAGTTCATAAAATCTAAAGCCAAAAAATTAGCACAAGAAGTAGAAGGCATGAAAATATTGCAACTCAGTTTGCACATATAAGTGAAGCTCTTATTCATTTCAAAAGATTGACAATGTTCATCATTAAACCATCCCAATTTTGGTGAATAAACCTTACTTGCATCAAATTTACATGCTACAACATGCTTAAATAAGCAAACATGCAATAAGTCATTCAACACAGAATCATCACCAAGATTAGAGGTCATATCAAAATGATTAAACATTGGTTCTTTTGCATCAATAGTTAATTCAATGGGTGCACTCAAAATTGTTGGTATTTCAGTTGTTTGATCACATGGCAAAGTCAAATTATCAACGTAGTCCTCTAAAATAGGTGGTGTGATCAAAGTAGTGGGTAGCTCATCAGATGGTGCACTCAAATTGACAAGGCATTCATCATTCTCATGTAGAGATGGAAGATCAGTACCTTTTTCATTACCTCTTATGATCAACTCAGATGATGTAGCCACTCTCGGGGGCGATGTGTCACATGGTGGAGGTGATGTAGTCCTGACAACAACGGATGTGGTTGTCATAGTATGCCTAGTAGTTGAAGGAACAATCATATCAACTCTTGGAATATGCACCGTGCGCTTGTTCTCCTCGTGGCCAACACGTCGTTTTATTTCCTGTTCAGCTTTGCAAGCAAGATGAAACAAATGGTCCATAGGATAACACTCTTCATGAATTAGTATCTCTTGAATATCACGGTTCAATCCTCCCCAAAATCTATCCATAAAATCATCTTCACTTTCTTCTAAAGAGGAATGCAACAAGGTAGTTTGTAAATCATCATAATATTTTGTTACAGTTTCACTACCTTGTTTTAAGTGTTGCAACTTCTTAATCATGTCACGAGTATAATAAGTAGGGATGAAAGTATGTCGCATGGCAAGTTTCAAATCATCCCAAGTAGTATGTATATAATCAGGGTGTAACCGACAATATTCACTCCACCAAACCAAAGCATAACCAGTGAAAGAACCAACCGCAACCTTAACCTTTTTATGTTCATCGAAATTATGGGAAGCAAATATATTTTTTATGTCGAACTCCCATTCAATATATAAAGCAGGTTTAAAAAGGCCATTAAATGGTGGTATAGATACATTAACCTGATCATGTGCATTTGGATGTTTATGCACCTCTCGTGACGGTTGTGGTATTTGCAAAGGTGGTGGCACGTCTCCCGCGATCGACAAAGCCCATGAATTGACTCTGGATCCTGTCATGATTAGTAGAACAAGAAACAAAACCCAAAAATAATGTTCCTATAACTACTAGGATGTGGTGGTAAAACGCTCACAGTAAAGCAAATATCAATGTCTTACAAGTTCTTACCATGCAGCAGGCGGTGATCGGCAACCAGCGGTGTCAAGTAACTCCGAATATTGAGTAAAGCGATTGCCAGGGGAGCGTACGTATACACGGTGTAGAAATATGTGGAGCTGGGTTGGCTATATATGGTAGCAAAAGATTAGCAATAATCAATTCAAAGATGCAATGTTGAATAAACGCTCAACGACGGTACTGTGCTGGTCCTAGGCTAGACCGGACTAGAGACGCGAGCCTAGAACACTAATGAGGTCACGGCGTAGCAGAACCAGCATCAATGAAGGATATTAAGTAGCTCTTGACAGCAAGATATAAGTGAAGATCACAACAGCAGTGAAGATAATGAGGTGAAACAACAGCCAAGCAGGATATATCAACAACTTTGTCTCCAACTTTCCTCTGAAAAAGTTTGTGCCGATTTTTTTGTTTTTTTTCTCTCTTTTTTTTTCCTCACACTTTTTTTTCTTTCTCTCCTTTTTTTTTCTCTCACTTTTTTTCCTTTTTTTCTCTCGTTTTTTTTCTCTCTTTTTTTCTCCCTCTTTCCAAAACAAACTAGATAAGATGCAGATTGGATCAAGTGAAGATGTGAACGATCTCAACTATTATTATGACAATGAATGGTGGGTAGCACGTGGTGGAAATTGATGGATGGGTGGTGGACAGCGGAAGAGATAATGATGCAGCGGTGGCGTGACTAATGTGAACAGAACTCGAAACTCTAAACGAACTAGACACTAAGACCAGCAACTCGACACGACGATGCAACCGATAATTCAACTATGCAAGCAATGAAAAGAAAATTGCAAAGGCTCAGACTGGCTTGGACCAAGGATGAATAGATCTAACTCTTTTTTGTGGCTTTTTCTTGGACAATAGGTAAGAAAATAAATCTAATCTAGGAAAACTGGAAATTCTCACCGAGCAACCTGAAAACTGATACCACTTGATAGAGGCGAGGGTCCCGATCTTTCGATGAGGATAACTATCGATTTGGTGGAGACGACTTTGACGATCCGACTACAAACGTGCACGACGTTGCGCCTTAGCAATCGCTAAACCAATCTCCTGAGGTTACTGACGACGCCGGAAGCACGGTCAGCCTGACCACGAAGGTCTATTCCTGCAAGCAATCGAAGAACGAGCAAGAATATGATAAAGCAATCTGAATATTGCAAATATATATGAGGT
Organism: Triticum dicoccoides; assembly: GCF_002162155.2. NCBI lineage: Eukaryota > Viridiplantae > Streptophyta > Magnoliopsida > Poales > Poaceae > Triticum > Triticum dicoccoides. Next base: position 298,649,808 of record NC_041390.1, on the reverse strand, counting down.
ATTGATAATGGTGGGGATCCGGAAGCGGTCTTGGTCTGGTCGTTGGACACAAACGAAGTACACGAAGTTGCAATGGCTAACTTTTAACTAAACAAATCCCAAGGAAAAAGCTACTAGATGGATCTACTTATATAGGAGCAAGGGGTGGCGGCCAAGGAGGTGGGAGGACGTCCCAAGGCAGCCTAAAACTAACCCTAGGTCGTACAAGGCTCATGGGCCCAAGTGGAGGTGATGTAACACCTTTGGACTTGTAGTTTGACTCGGATTCTGCTGCAGCATCAGATTGTTTCGTCCACAACTCAACGTTCCGGACGAATTTGAAGGTGATTCCAATTGGGTTGGAAGGTGCACGAAATCTAGTTTCCAACAAAAAAAGAATCACCCAATTCGGAGTCCGTATGAAAAACTTGTGTGCGTTTTGAGTCAGGTATGTCTGTGCAGTCCGAATCTGAATCCAGAACGTGAGAGACTTGGACTCTATCTTCTCTTGGGCCAAAAGTGACGTGAAAGAACTTTTTGGACAGCAAATAAACATCTCTTTCTTCCTTATCTTCATATGTGGATTGTACAAATGTCCCATACACCTGCAATTAGAGAAAACACAAAAGTGTGTGAAGTATTTTTGTTCTGGATAACATAAATAGATTATTGAATAGTTTGCACTAGAAATCACCTGACAAATATGCATATATGCAATATTTTTGGTCATATCCAAGGTAGTCATGTCCTCATCAGTGAATCCCAGAAAATAATTTCCGTAGGTATGTACACCCCACACAGTTCTTTGTGTGGAAACGTTTGTGCAAGGTGGCCAAACGCAAACAGTTCGCTGCCGAAAGCCATGTGTGATTGTTAGTTGATCGAACACGCCTACTTTCTAGAAACCGTGTGGGTTGTTTGAGTTCATCGCCCACGGTGCTGTCTGAGTAACCGTTTGCAATAGAAAATCCCAATAAGTAGGGAAATTAGCCTATTATTGATAATCCATGTAGTAATCAAACTGATATTTCTTATAAAATACGCCAGATATTTCATATCTGTATAAAAGCAACCAGGATTTCATAATTGAATTACATCAGATAGCTTCGGCACTCAGTGACGCCATTACACAACAACACCAAGTTTAACATGCAGCATCAAAAACCTTTGGAAAGTAGCATCATACACGGTAAATAGATAGATGAATCTCATCTGGGAAACTGTAGAAGCCGAAGGCAAATACCGAGCCTTTAGTGATGTTGAATGTCCTTCTAAGTTTAGGCCAGTGGCTATGGATAATTGCCTGTCCAACCTTCGTCCTCTTCAGCAAGACTTCAATATTGTACCGTGGGTGTTGAATGAATACCTTCCTCGCCTCTTGACCATGCAGGTGGTTTGAGAGGTAATCATCGATGAACTGCTTTGAAAGTGCTAAAAATAAAGCTATGCATAAATCGCTGTTGTAAATTTTGAAATGGCGCAAGGGGTAAAAACAAGGTAAAAGAGTTGGTACCATCCTATAGTGGACTGATGTCTTCTTCATTGTGCAAACAAAGATCTTGCTGTTATTCGTCACAAGTTTCTTCATCCTAACAATCTTCTGAGTTTCTTGACTTGACTGATATTCATGGACATCTCATTTCCCCATATACAAAATGGGTCGAACAGTGGGTCTAAGCCTCTGACAGTAGGACCTACATGTGCAAGACCAAATTGTAAGAAACCTAAATATTAGAATGATTCCTGCACCTGCACAATAATGTGCTATTAGCCAAAGGACCCTTCTTGAACAAACCTTGATGGTAAACCGCAACGTCTCCCATTGTTTCGCTGCAACACACATAAGGAAGATCTTGATCAGGTTAACTGAGAGTTGCCATACTATTAGCAGAATATGTATTGAGTATAGCCAAATTCAATTGGTGTCACATGCATAACATTACAAAATTGTACCCACAACAAATGAAAATCAAATTGCAGAACTGAAACAAACAATTAAATGGACAGCAGACGAAATGAACCAAAATAGTTAACTGAGCACGACATTGTAGAATAGAAACATGTACTAGAAGATAAGACAGTTAACAAAACAAAGAATGCTTGAGAACAGTACTACGAAATGTAGCAATTGTTGGACCAAAGTGTTAAGTGAACACTACATTTCAGAGGAACAAACTGTTAACTGAACATCAGATTGCATATTAACATTACAGAGGACAAATCACTAGAAGGCACTGGCGGTGGCCTCGAGAAAACATCACGAACTGTATTTTAAAGTAGACAACTGCGAGGCGGTGTCGACAGTGGCCTCGAAGACAAGATGCTCCTCCATGATCTGGCGGTCGACACGCATGGCAGCCAGAGCGACTTCATTCGCACGTGCGGCCGCATACTACTCAGCTCCACGTTATACAGCGTGTAAAATGGCCGTGGGCTATGCTTAATTGGAGGAGGGGGCAGTGATTTCGGTGGAAGGTGTCACTCCATCAGTCAGGGCATGTGGGACGGGAAAGGAGGAGGATGGTTGTAACGCCCTCGATGCGGCTATATCTCCCACGTGTCGAAGCACGACTTAGAGGCATAACCTCATTGAAAGCAATGACGCAAGTGAGGTAATCTTCACACAACCCATGTAATACATAAGGGAAACGATACATAGTTGGCTTACAATCGCCACTTCACACAATTACATGAATAAAACATTATAACATCCAAATATAGTCAAGGTCCGACTACGGAACCAAAATAAAAGAAGAACCCCAAGTGCGACACGGTCCCCGACCGACCCCAACTAGGCTCCACTACTGATCAACTAGAACGAAACAACACAAAGGACAAGATCTTCATCGAGCTCCTCCCGAGCTTGGTTGCGTCATCTGCATGGACTCATCGGCACCTGCAAGCTGGTTTTGGAAGTACCTGTGAGTCACGGGGACTCAGCAATCTCGCACCCTCGCGATCAAGACTATTTATGCTTATGGGTAAGGTAAAAGGTATGAGGTGGAGCTGCAGCAAGCGACTAGCATATATGGTGGCTAACATACACAAATGAGAGCGAGAAGAGAAGGCAAAGCACGTTCGAACAACTATGATCAAGAAGTGATCCTGGAACAACCTACGTCAAGCATAACTCCAACAACCGTGTTCACTTCCCGGACTCCGCCGGAAAGAGACCATCACGGTTACACACGCGGTTGATGCATTTTAATTAAGGTCAACTTCAGGTTTTCTACAACCGGACATTAACAAATTCCCATCTGCCCATAACCGCGGGCACGGCTTTCGAAAGTTCAAATCCCTGCAGGGGTGTCCCAACTTAGCCCATGACAAGCTCTCACGGTCAACGAAGGAATAGACCTCCTCCCGAGACATTCCGATCAGACTCGGTATCCCGGTTCTTCAAGACATCCTCGACAATGGTAAAACAAATCCAGCAAAGCCGCCCGATGCGCCGACATCCTGATGGGAGCTGCACATATCTCGTTCCCAGGGGAACACCGGATAGGTCAAGCTACGAGTAAAACCAGCCCTTAAGTTTCCCCGAGGTGGCCCCGCAGGCTGCCCATTTCGGACCAACACTTAGACAAGCACTGGCCCGGGGGGTTAAAATAAAGATGACCCTCGGGATGTGCGACTCCCAAGGGAAAAAGGCTAGGTGGCGAATGGTAAAACCAAGATTGGGCCTTGCTGGAGGAGTTTTATTCAAAGCGAACTGTCAAGGGGTTCCCATTATAACCCAACCGCGTAAGGAACGCAAAATCCGGGAACATAACACCGATATGACGGAAACTAGGGCGGCAAGAGTGGAACAAAACACCAGGCATAAGGCCGAGCCTTCCACCCTTTACCAAGTATATAGATACATTAATTAAATAAGATATAGTGTGATATCCCAACAAGTAAACATGTTCCAACAAGGAACAACATCTCCATGTTCCAACAAGGAACAAACTTCGATCTTCACCTGCAACTAACAACGCTATAAGAGGGGCTGAGCAAAGCGGTAACATAGCCAAACAACGGTTTGCTAGGACAAGGTGGGTTAGAGGCTTGGTTCAACAATATGGGAGGCATGAAAAGCAAGTGGTAGGTATCGCAGCATAGGCATAGCAAAAGAGCGAGCAACTAAGCAAGCAAAGATAGAAGTGATTTCGAGGGTATGATCATCTTGCCTGAAATCCCGCAAAGAAGAAGAATGAGTCCATGAAGAAGACAAACGGACGTAGACGAACGGGTCCTCACAAATGCGACGTTACCGGAACCAACCCAAAGAAGCAAACACCGGAAAGAAGCACACAACTAAGTAAACAACCAACACATGAACATGGTATGATATGCGGGATGCGGTATGCGATGCATATGCATGATTGGACAAGGAATGCATGAACTTGGCCTCAACTTGGAAAACCAAGTGTGCCACTGAAAATATGAGATGAAATCGCTTGAAAACGATATAAAGAACGCCGGAATCGGAGCTACGGTTTGGAAATGGCAACCAATGCAAATGTGACCACGGTCTGCGATTTACAGGAAGTAGCCATCTAAATGCAACAAGATGAACATGCTACAGCACCCAAACATGGCATCAAAATACATGGAAGGGATCCATTCATGATGCTTAACAAAAGTCTAGCACTGAGCTACGGCCAATTCATCCATTAACAGGTTCAAACAAACATGGCAAAAATGCATTTGGTAAACAAATTTCAGACTTAAGTGAAATTAACACAAGCCTGGAATTTCAGATCAGATAGTACTCTTCGGAGCATGAAAACTATAAGCTACAGGACTTGAACATGGCAAAGTAAAGCATGGCATGGAGCTACTCAAAGAGCTTAACAAAAGTCCCTTAGTGACCTTGAGCCAAAAGGGATCATAAAATACATTTGCAAGCATGTGAACATGGCAAAAACATAATCAGTTTTCAGACTTTGTGAAAACTGGAGCATGCTGAAACAGATATCAAGTAGGCATGTTTACGAGCTCGATGCACTCACTACAGAGCAAGTCATGGCAAACTAAGCATACACTCATCAAGAATACACAAAATACAAGCTAGACATGGCAAGAACAATAGCATAGCATGCACGGATCAACTACAACATCCACGGCAAAATCGGTAACAAGTAAACAATCTGCCCAGATTCACGAAGTAGCAAAAGTAGAGCTCGATTGACTCAAGCTAGGGTGCTCCATAATTGCAAACAAAAACATGGATGGATAGAGCACTAAAAGATTAACAAAACATCATTACTGATCATCCTCCAAAGAGGCACGAATCACTAGGAAACAACATGAACATATGACCATATGAGATAAACAGCTCAAGGACTTAGTGGAAATGCTAAGTCCTTGAAATCAGCATTACCAAGTGCCTCACTTTGCAAGCTTGTGCTAGTCACCACACACATCACAAAAATACATGGGTTGAACCTCTGGATAGATGGCAAAACCCTTAACAAAACACATGTAGAGCTCATGGGCATATCATGCATACAATAATCATGGCAAAAATGACAAATATCTAAATGGAGCAACAGATTTGACAATTATCTCAAGTAGCACTCTTCTAATAGCATTTCGGGCATCAAGATGAACTCAAATGAAAATGATGCAGTAAAATGAAATGATGTACTCTCTGAGGCGAACATTTTGATATGCTATATGCTCAAATCGGAGTTACGGATGATGAGTTATGGCATGATGAACAAGAGCATCTGAATCAGGAAATTTGGGACTTAGTGGAAATATCACCTCCAGATCTAGATCTAGGGTTCCGAGGTCAACAACGATGCCGGTGGCCTCTCCGGCGATGGGGCGGCGGGACGGCGCCGGAGGATGGCCGGGGCACTCGGGGACGGCCGGATCCGGTCCGGCCCGACCAGATCCGCGGCAAGGGAGGCGGTGGCGCGCGGGGCGAGGTGGCACGGGGTCGTCCGGCGACCGAGGCGGCGGGGCAGGACGCCGGCGAGCATGGCGGCGGCAGCGAGGCATACAGCGGCGAGCAGCGGCATCGGGTGCGGCCCGACGATGAGGTCCGGCGCGGCCTGGGCGCGCAAGAGCGGCGGCGGGCGCCTCCGGGCCCGGGCGGGCCTGACTCGGGCCCCACGGGCCGCGGCGGAGGAGAGAGAGGCGCGGGCGAGGTGGCGGCGTCCGATTGGGTGAGGGCGGTGGCGGCGGTGACGTGGCGGCTCCCCATTGGTTAGAGTGAGGTGGCCGGGCGGGGTGGACATGTCCGGCCGCCGGGCGGACGTGTCCGGGCCGCAAGGAGGACGAAGGTTAGGGTTTGTACCGCGAATATTTCGGAGGGGATCACATATTTATAGGTAGAGGGAGCTAGGAGAGTCCAAATGAGGTGCGGTTTTTGGCCACGCGGTCGTGATCGAACGACCGAGATGATGGAGAAGGTTTAGGTGGGTTTTAGGCCACTTTGGAGGGGTGTTGGGCTGCAACACACATGAGGCCTTTTCGGTCCCTCGGTTAACCGTTGGAGTATCATCCACCGGTGGGGCGGCGGGACGGCGCCGGAGGATGGCCGGGGTGCTCGGGGACAGCCGGATCGGGTCCGGCCCGACCGGATCCGCGGCAAGGGCGGCGGTGGCGCGCGCTCCGGCGAGGCGCGCAGGGCGAGGTGGCGCGGGGTGGTCCGGCGACCGAGGCGGCGGGGCAGGAC
>NC_041390.1:298569229-298642739 GCF_002162155.2 Triticum dicoccoides | reverse complement strand
GGAGGAGAGAGAGGCGCGGGCGAGGTGGCGGCGTCCGATTGGGTGAGGGCGGTGGCGGCGGTGACGTGGCGGCTCCCCATTGGTCGGAGTGAGGTGGCCGGGCGGGGTGGACATGTCTGGCCGCCGGGCGGACGTGTCCGGCGGCGCAAGGAGGACGAAGGTTAGGGTTTGTACCGCGAATATTTCGGAGGGGATCACATATTTATAGGTAGAGGGAGCTAGGAGAGTCCAAATGAGGTGCGGTTTTCGGCCACGCGATTGTGATCGAACGAACGAGATGATGGAGAATGTTTAGGTGGGTTTTGGGCCACTTTGGAGGGGTGTTGGGCTGCAACACACACGAGGCCTTTTTGGTCCCTCGATTAACCGTTGGAGTATCAAACGAAGTCCAAATGGTACGAAACTTGACAGGCGGTCTACCGGTAGTAAACCAAGGCCGCATGGCAAGTCTCGGTCCAATCCAGAAATGTTTAATCCCCACACACGAGAAGAAGGTAGAAATGACCACCGGAGGACAACGGAGCGCCGGATTGCAAAACGGACAACGGGGAAAATGCTCGGATGCATGAGACGAACACGTATGCAAATGAAATGCACATGATGACATGATATGCAATGCATGGCACGCAAGCAATGACAAGGCAACAACAGCGAATAACTGGACGACACCTGGCACATCGATCACGGGGTGTTACAATGGTGTGGGTGGGGTGTGGATTACCTGACCATATCGACGAGGCCGCGTAGCAAGAAGAAGGGTTGGCGGCGAGGAGGTCGCGCAGCAAGAAGAATGGTCGCTGGCAAGGAGGCGGCCCTGCAAGAAGAAGGGTCGCCGGTGAGGACGCGGCGCTGCAAGAAGAAGGGTAGCCGGCGAGGAGGCGGACCTGTAAGAAGAAGGGTTGCCGGTGAGGAGGTTGAGCTGCCAGTAAGCAGCAGTGAAGGTTTGAACTTGGAATGCAAGGAGGAACAATGGAAATGTGGCTTTTCGTAGGAGGGAGGGGGCGAGGAGATAGATATTTCCGTGGTGGCAAAAAATTTCGCTCGGTGCCGCGAGAAACTGGCACGCAATTGTGGTTCAAGCGGGGGCGGTGGACTGTAGACGGCGAAGCTTCCTGCGTAAGCCAGACAAAACGGTGCGCCAAGATATTTTATATCGCATCCCACGCGTTTCTTTCTAGTAAACTGTTTGTGGTATACTTGATTTTTTTTCATTATGTTTTGAAAGACAAAATGGTGTTATGGAGGGAAAGGATGGTGTTTGAATTTCTAGAACATTTACGTACAGTGAACATGCAACTAGTACATGAGTGTCGTGTTTAAATTTGGAATTATTCTGGGTTCGTTTCGCATTTTTATGCATTAATTGAGTTTCTGGGCATTTAATGTGCATAATTCAAATTTGAACTACAAGCACATGCTCCAATGCACCAAAGTTTGCTGAAAAATCACATGTGTGTCTTTGGGTGAATTTATAGGTCCCATGCAAGAAATGGGAATAAAATTCAAACATCTGGGTGTCATGGCTCGGCCGGAATGATTGAGAAACTTGATTTTTTTAATTCCTATAAATCCAAAACACGACTGAAAATCATGAAACTTGGCATGGTGTCATGACATGGCACCAACTTGCTGCAGTAATTTTTTTGACCGAATTGGAACAAGCCTTTGTGTAAACTTGTTGCAAACCGGAGCTTCCCTCAAGAAGGCTCCTGGTTCCGAGAGGGAACGTGTCACCTTCGTGTACAAAACAACATACGTACACTACCTTCTCCCGCCTTAATATTTGTACACTGGCAGATTAGACCAAATAGAAGTATCATGCTAAATTTTGGAATTATTCCGTGTTCGCATGGCCTTTTTTATACATTAATTGAATTTCTGGACATTTAATGTGCATAATACAAATTTGAACTACAAGCACATGCTCCAGTGCACCAAAGTTGTTTGAAAAATCACATGTGTGTCCTTGGGTGAATTTATAGGTCCCATGCAAGAGATGGGAGTGAAATTCAAACATTTGGGTGTCGTGGCTCGGTCGGAAAGATTGAGAAACTTGGTTTTTAATTCATGTATATCCAAAACACGCCTGAAAATCATGAAACTTGGCATGGTGTCATGACATGGCACCAAAATGTTGCGGTAATTTCTTTGGCCGAATTGGGACAAGCTTTTGTGTAGGCTTATTGCAAATCGGAGCTTCCCTCAAGAAGGCTCCTGGTTCTGAGAGGGAACGTGTCAACTCCGTGTGTGAAACAACATACGTACATTGCCTTCTCCCGCCTTAATTTTTTTACACAGGCAGATTAGACCAAATAGAAGTATCATGCTAAATTTTGGAATTATTCTGTGTTCCTTTGGCCTTTTTTATACATTAATTGAGTTTCTATGCATTTAATGTGTATAATTAAAATTTGAACTACAAGCACGTGCTCCTGTGTACCAAAGTTGATTGAAAAATCACATGTGTGTCCTTGGGTGAATTTCTAGGTCCCATGCAAGAGATGGGAGTGAAATTCAAACATCTGTGCGTAGTGGCTCGGCCGGAAAGATTGAGAAACTTTGCATGGTCTCATGAGATGGCACCAACATGTTGCGGTAATTTTTTTGGCCGAATTGGGACATGCTTTGGTGTAAGCTTCTTGCAAACCGGAGCTTCCCTCAAGAAGGGTCGTGGTTCCGAGAGAGAATGTGTCACCTCCGTGTGTGAAACGACATACGTACACTGCCTTCTCCTGCTTTAATTTTTTAAACAGCTAGATTAGACCAAATAGAAGTACCGTGCTAAATTTTGGAATTATTCCGGGTTTGTTTGGCCTTTTTTATACATTAATTGAGTTTATGGGCATTTAATGTGCATAATTCAAATTTGAACTACAAGCACAGGCTCCAGTGCACCAAAGTTGTTTGAAAATCACATGTGTTTCCTTGGATGAATTTCTAGGTCCCATGCAAGAGGTGGGAGTGAAATTCAAACATCTGGGCGTCGTGGCTCGGCCGGAAAGATTGACAAACTTGGTTTTTTAATTCCTGTAATTCCAAAACACGCCTGAAAATCATGAAACTTGGCATGGTCTCATGACATGGGACCAACATGCTGTTGTAATTTTTTTGGCTGAATTGGGACAAGCATTGGTGTAAGCTTCTTGCAAACTGGAGCTTCCCTCAAGATGGCTCATGATTCCGAGAGGCAATGTTTCACCTCCATTTGCGAAACGACATACGTACACTGCCTTCTCATGCCTTAATTTTTTTACACAGCCAGATTAGACCAAATAGAAGTACCGTGCTAAATTTTGGAATTATTCCGGGTACGTTTCGCCTTTTTTATACATTAATTGAGTTTCTGGGCATTTAAAGTGCATAATTCAAATTTAAACTACAAGCACAGGCTCCAGTGCACCAAAATTGTTTGAAAATCACATGTGTGTCCTTGGGTGAATTTCTAGTTCCCATGCAAGAGATTGGAGTGAAATTCAAGCATATGGGCATCATTGCTCGGCCAGAAAGATTGAGAAACTTGGTTTTTTAATTCCTGTAATTCCAAAACACGCCTGAAAATCATGAAACTAGGCACGGTGTCATGACATGTCACCAACATGCTGCGGTAATTTTTTTGGCCGAATTGGGACAAGCTTTGGTGTAAGCTTCTTGCAAACCTGAGCTTCCCTCAAGAAGGCTCGTGGTTCCGAGAGGGAACGAGTCACGCCGTGTGTGAAACGACATACGTACACTGCCTTCTCCCGCCTTAATTTTTTTACACAGCCAGATTAGACCAAATAGAAGTACCGTGCCAAATTTTGGATTTATTCCGGGTTCGTTTGGTCTTTTTTATACATTAATTGAGTTTCTGGGCATTTAATGTGAATAACTCAAATTTGAACTACAAGCACATGTGAAAGTGCAACTATCCCTGGGTGGTTTTGGTAATTCCGAACAACATATAGCTCATTGAGCTAATACTATTTCAAGATAAATATTCCAGGAAAGCTCAATGATTGACATGGCATGGATTAGAAATGTGGACCCCTCAAAATTCTAAGGACAAAAGATTGGCTCAATCTCTAAAGCTCAAGACTCTACATTTTACTTTTAGTGATCCAAAATCACATTGAGTCCATAGGAAAAGCCAATACTATTAAAAGCGGATGAGGTGTTGCTTAATGGGTTACTTGCTCAAAATTCTTAGTGATATGCTCCAAAACCCTCAACCACTTTCTCATATCCACATGTGTCCCAAACCAAAAGTCAAACTCGGCCCCACCGAAACTATCTATCCAGCGACACCGAGTTCAGTTGACATAGCCACTGCCACAAAACCCTAGTCTTTTCGATCTCACCGATAGGGATCTCGGTCTCACCGAGATGGGATTGCAAACTCTCTGTTTCCCTTTGTAATGTTTCAGTCCAATCGAAATGAGTGATCGGTCCCACCGAGTTCGCAATGCAAAGTCTCTGTTTCCCCTTCGTAACGTTTCGGTCTCACCGAGATGAGCGAATCGGTCCCACCGAGTTCGCAATGCAAAGTCTCTGTTTCCCCTTCGTAACGTTTCGGTCTCACCGAGATGAGCGAATCGGTCCCACCGAGTTTGCCTGACCAACTCTCTGGTTAGCTTATTACAAAGTCGGTCTCACCGAGTTTGTGTAATCGGTCTCACCGAGATTATGTTCTGCCGTAACCCTAGTGAAATCGGCCTCACCGAGTTGACATGTCGGTTCCATTGAAAATCCTAACGTTCACATTTTGAACTAAATTGGTCCAACCGAGTTTCATTATTCGGTCCCACCGAGTTTGGTGATTTGTGTGTAATGGTTAGATTTTGTGTGGAGGCTATAAATACCCCTCCACTCACTCTTCATTTGTCGAGAGAGCCATCAGAACATGCCTACACTTCCATAATACATTTTCTGACAGAGAACCACCTACTCATGTGTTGAGGTCAAGATACTCCATTCCAACCATATGAATCTTGATCTGTAGCCTTCTCCAAGTTGCTTTCCACTCAAATCATTTTTCCACCAAATCCAAATCACTGAGAGAGAGTTGAGTGTTGGGGAGACTATCATTTTGATGAGGACATCAATACCATTGTTACACCCACAGCCCCTGCTGCTATACACACTGGACCGATTACTAGAGCTCGTGCACGCCAATTGAATTATCAGGTACTTTCGTTTCTTGGTAACGATTCTAATGTTCATGAGAATATGATGCTGCCTAAATTGGATACATTTGTTTTGCTTACAAATGAAGGGCCTAGCTTGGACAAGAAAGATGAACCTTGGAGCAAGTTCAAGCATGGAGATGATGGCATGCGCAAGGGGAACAAGAACGGAGTTACAAGTGATGATTCCAGGACTCTGAAGCCACCATAATGAGTGCATGAAGCATGGGACGAAATATACAAGATGCCACTTCATAAATTTCGTCCAGAGGCTATTTTAGGTGTTGCGTCACCTTATTATTGGGCCAGGCCCATGTATTTACAAAGTACTTAAGTATAGGCTGTTTTTAGAGTCCGTATGTGTGCGGAAACAAGAGTTAAGGTTGGTTTCGGACCCCTCCACCAAGGGCCACGAAATTCCCCCTCTCTGCTCCATATATACAGCCCTTAGGGCATCGTTTAGTCTTTGGGTTTTGTTTAGATTAAAAGTTCACCATAGCTGCAACTTCGCATACTTCGTTTGTGTCCAGCGACCAGACCAAGATGTCACAGAACCCCACCTTGATCAATAAAGCTTTCATCTTATATTCGCAATATCTAGATTGCAATCTCAGTTTCTTGCTTGTTCTTTGTTTGCTCGCAGGAAACAGACCCTCGTGGTCAGGTTGATCGTGCTCCGGCGTGGTCAATAACCCTCGGAAGTTGGTTTAGCGATTGCTAAGGCGCGACGTATCGCACGTTCGTAGTCGGATCATCAAGGTCGACTCCCACAGAAAACGATTGCCACCATCTCATCGAAACATCGGGACACCTCTGCCTATATCAAGTGGTATCAGATTTTCAGGTTGCTCGGTGAGATTTTACAGTTTTCCGTAGATTAGATCGAGTCTGTTCTTCATACCTACAGTCCACGAAAAAGCCAAAAAAAATTAGGGTTAGTTCGTCCTATCCGAACCAATCTGAGCCTTTGCATAATCTTTTCTGTATTTGCTTTGTTGAATTTGCGGTTGCATCGTCGTGTCAAGTTGTTGGTCTTAGCGTCTAGTCCTTTAGAGTTTCGAGTTCTGTTCATAGGTTGTCACGCCGCCGCCGCACCATCATTACCATATACCACCACCCCACCATATACATCGCCGCTGCCATATACAACCACCAATCCGAGTCCACATATACCATCACCATATACCACCACCAATCCGAGTCCAGATATACCATCGCCATATACCACCACCAATCTGAGTCCAGATATACCACCACAGTCCGAGTTCCACCAGATTCATCTCCGCCACCAGTCCTAATCCGTGTCCAGTATTTGTTGCTTTGTTTTCGAGTTCTAGATCACGCCATACTCCGAGTCGTGAGAGAGTAGGACTCCTGAGATTCCGTGCTACCCGCAGAAGAAAAATAGTTCCAAACTCAAAAAAAACTAAGTCTGGAAAATTCTGGCTAGGCAGTTTTTAGACCATTTGTAGACTTCTTCGAAAAAAAATTGTTGCGGAGCAAAAAAAAGAGGACAAAAGTGCAAAAAAAGTGAAAAAAAGAGAAAAAAATTCAGAGTGTGCTCCTCCATTGTTTACGTGCAGCGCCGTGATTTTGTTAGTGTTCTAGGCTCGCGTCTCTAGCACGGTCTAGCCTAGGACCAGCACAGTACTGTCGTTGAGCATTTATTCAACTTTGCATCTCTGAACTGATTATTGCTGACGCTTTTTGCTACCATATTATAAGCCTTCCCAGCTCCACATACATCTACGCCGTGCGTTTGACTCCCCCTGGTAATTGCTTTATCCAAGCTTTGAGAGTTTTGACTATGACGGTTGCGATCACCGCCTGCTGTTGGGTAAGAACTGGTAAGAATTTGAGATTGGCTTGACGGATTTGTGACACCACCACCACCTATTGTTAGTATTCTGTAGGATCATATTCTTGTGTGTTTCTATTGTTGCTAACCATGGCAGGATCACAAGCCGACGAGACTGACTGGGAGAACATGACGAATAAAGAGTTGCATGATAAATTTCAGCAAATGATGAGTGGACAGGTGCAAGATGTGCTAAACAGATTTGAAGAGGCCATGGAGAAGATAGATGGCATGGAGAAGACGTTCGAAACAAAGCTCGATAACAGGTTTAATGAATTGCTCGCGCGTCTTCCACCACTACCACCGGCTGCACCTAACGCATCTCTACAACAACAACAAAAACGATAGCCCCACGGTGGGCGCCAACAAAACAAAAATAAAAAAATAAAAAAATAAACAAAAAAGTAAAAATAAAAAAAAAATAAAAAAAAAACTAAAACTAAAAAAAAACTTGATAGAGGCAGAGGTGTCCCGATGTTTCGATGAGATGGTGGCTATCGTTTTCTGTGGGAGTCGACCTTGACGATCCGACTACGAACGTGCGAGACGTCACGCCTTAGCAATCGCTAAACCAACTTCCGAGGGTTATTGACCACGCCGGAGCACGATCAACCTGACCACGAGGGTCTGTTTCCTGCGAGCAAACGAAGAACAAGCAAGAAACTGAGAGTGCAATCTGGATATTGCGAATATAAGATGAAATCTTTATTGATCAAGGTGGGGTTATGTGACGTCTTGGTCTGGTCGTTGGACACAAACGAAGTACGCGAAGTTGCAGCTATGGCGAACTTTTAATCTAAACAAAATCCAAAGCCTAAACGATGCCCTAAGGGCTGTATATATGGAGGAGAGAGGGGGAATTTCGTGGCCCTTGGTGGAGGGGTCCGAAACCAACCCTAACTCTTGTTTCCCCACACATACGGACTCTAAAAACAGCCTATACTTAAGTACTTCGAAAATACATGGGCCTGGCCCAATAATAAGGTGACGCAGCACCTAAAATAGCCTCTGGATGAAATTTATGAAGTGACATCTTGTATATTTCGTCCCATGCTTCATGCACTCATTATGGTGGCTTCAGAGTCCTGGAATCATCAGTTGTAACTCCATTCTTGTTCCCCTTGCGCATGCCATCATCTCCATGCTTGAACTGGCTCCAAGGTTCATCTTTCTTGTCCAAGCTAGGCCCTTCAATTGTAAGCAAAACAAATGTATCCAATTTAGGCAGCATCATATTCTCATGAACATTAGAATCGTTACCAAGAAACGAAAGTACCTAATAATTCAATTGGCGTGCGCGAGCTCTAGTAATCGGTCCAGTGTGTATAGCAGCAGGGGCTGTGGGTGTAACAATGGTATTGATGTCCTCGTCACATTTGAAGCACAAGAGCAAGGAGTTCATCAACACACCATCTATTACCTTTTGGAGAGTGGTGTCTCCTAGATTGGTTAGGTGTCACTTGGGAGCCTCTGTCAAGATTGTGGAGTTGAACCAAGGAGTTTGTACGGGCAAGGAGAACGCCTACTTTGTGAAGATCTACCCTAGTGAGGCAAGTCCTTCGTGGGCGATGGCCATGGTGGGATAGACAAGGTTGCTTCTTCATGGACCCTTCGTGGGTGGAGCCCTCCATGGACTCATGCAACCGTTACCCTTCGTGGGTTGAAGTCTCCATCAACGTGGATGTACGATAGCACCACCTATCGGAACCACGCCAAAAATCTCCGTGTCTACATTGCGTTTGCTCCCTCCAAACTCCTCCCTTTACCTTCATGTGCAATGTTTTACATTCTGCTGCTATACTCTTAGACATGCATGTGTAGGTTGATTGCTTGACTTGTGCTAAGTTGCTAAAATCTGCCAAGACTTAAAATTGGGAAAAGGCTAGATATTTATTTTGTCAAGTAGTCTAATCACCCCCTCTAAACATACTTTCGATCCTACAAGTGGTATCAGAGCTTTGGTCTCCATTTGCCTTGATCCATAGATTTTGGTGATCATAGCCTTGGTTTCACAACCTAGGAGAGTATGGCGTCTAGTGAGGGAAATTACCACCGTAGAGGTCCTTACTTTGATGGTACTAATTTTGCTAGTTGGAAGCATAAAATGAAAATGCATATTCTTGCACATAACCCCTCCGTTTGGGCTATTGTGTGTATTGGCTTGCCAGGTGAATTATTTGATGGGAGAGAACCAAACCGTGAAGATATCGTGGAAGAGTTGAAGATGTTGCAATACAATGCTCAGGCTTGTGATATTCTCTTCAACGGATTATGCCCCGAAGAATTCAACAAAATCAGCCGTCTTGAGAGTGCGAAGGAAATTTGGGATACTTTGATTGATATGCATGAAGGTACCGACTCCATCAAGGAATCCAAATTGGATTTGCTTCAAAGTCAACTTGACAAGTTCAAAATGAAGGATGGTGAAGGTGTCGCTGAAATGTACTATAGGCTTGCTCTCATCACAAATGAGATTGCCGACTTAGGAAGTGAAGAGATGACCGATAGATTCATCATCAAGAAGATCCTAAGAGCCTTGGATGGAAAATATGATACAGTGTGCACATTGATCCAAATGATGCCCAATTACAAAGATCTCAAGCCAATGGAAGTCATTGGAAGAATTGTTGCTCATGAGATGTCACTTAAGGATAAGGAAGAGCTTCACAACAAGTCAAGTGGTGCATACTGTTGACACACGAACACATCATGTGTACCCTTGACGCCGGGGTTGATGCATCGCGGCTCACGTCGAAGGAGACCCGACCGACAGCGCGATACACAAGACAGTCGATGGGCATTTTGCAGACCCAAAAACCCCACACCCCCGGGAGGGACCCTGTCAGGGAGTGCGGCAGCTATGGCTGCCCTAGGTCGATTCGCTCTCCCCTAGATCCTCGAGATTCGCAGCTCTAAACACGAAGAATAGCGAAAAACGAGAGAGAAAAACGATGGAGAGATAAAACATAGACTGAAAAAGTAGTATATTGATTTGTTCGATTGTGTGTTGTGTCAGTCGGCCGTCACCCCCAACATATATAAGAGGCGGCTGGACTTCCCGTACAAGAAAAGGATTCATCTAGGGTTTCCTTACAAGAAAATTACATTAATTCATGTCCTCCAGTTCTAATTCCAATCCAACTCGGATTCAGCCTGAATCTGGCCCAAACTTCTGTCATGTTCCTTGTAGAGGCCGTGGAATTTGCATATGACCTCTGATTGAGAAGATTAAACTACCAAATTTATGCGCCTCAACGAGATGAACAACTCTCCTGTTGATCATTTTTTCAAATAAGGTAATCTTCAATACTTTACGAGGTCATCTTTGACATCCGGTCTGATTTGGTCATGCAGTTTTCTTGGCTGTCCGAGTCTTTCAGCAACTCTACAGGCTGTATACTATCTCAGATGATGATGGCTCCGAAAAGCAAAGTTGACCGTTTCTATGATACGCACAACTTTCATGTAGAACAGTTTTCTATCTGAGGTCATCTGAATAACCTTTCGAGAGCATCTCCAACTTCCGGTCGGGTTGACCCCGGCAAGCTTTCTACCCCGGCAAGATATCTACCCCGACAAGCTTTCACACCAGCAAGGTTTTCTACCCGGCAAGGTTTCTACCCCGGAAAGGTTTTCATTCAGCCAGCAAAGGCCGAATAACTCACGCGACCCATCAGACACTTCCTAGGTGGGTGTCTGGTCCCTCACGTCAATTTTTCACTTAGGGCCAGCCCATGAAGTGTTGCCTTTAACTTTTGCATACGAACTCGGTTTGGGACAATTATTATATAAAAATCGATCACTTCGACGAGACGAAGACAATTCATGTAGATCATTTTTCCATAAGAGGCCGTCTTGGGGGCGTAATCAGCCGAATAGTGTTCTGAATACAAAATCTCAGTACTTTGAACACAACTTTGGCCTTAGAGATGAGATCGGATGGCTATCGCCCAAATATCAAAGTTTCTCCTTTTGAAGATACAGAACTTGCTCATTTTGAATACTTTTTATTTGATGCCATTTTAATTGTGTTTTTGACCATGCCAAAATCTGGCGTCAACACATGCCCCCCTGTTTTTCCGCAAGTTTTGTGTGCCGGAAAATAACTTGCACATAGCTTGTTCTAAGGACGATGTCAACACTCCATCGGCCATTTATATTTCTCAGGACAATATTCAGGTATCGGCCATGTTTGTGCTAAGGGCGATAATCATATATCGGCCATTGCCTGCTTAGGCTTCTTGCCACACACTCAGGTGGTATTTCTTCAAGTACTTGCCATTGAGAGCTCGAGGTAACAGTGCCCCTTGTACAAATTCCACCAAATAAGAGTTTACGGGAACTATTCTTGTAATCCTAAAAGGGCCTTCCCAACTTGGAGACCACTTCCCGAATTTTCTGTCTCTTGAACCAATCGGTAGAATTACTTTCTAGACAAGATCACCAACTTGAAAATTCTTCAACTTAACTTTCTTATGGTAAGCTCTTGCTACCCTCAACTTGTCCCTCTCTATGGCCTTCGAAGCAGCCAAATGTTTATCGGCAACCTCATCAATATTTTCCATCATCAAGTCATAAAAGTCTACTGCCGACAAATCATTTTGCTTGGCTATTCTCACAGCATTCAAATTTACTTCCTCCGATAAAACAGCCTCTTGACAGTATACTAACTCATATGGAGTCACTTTCGTAGCACCATGCCTTGATATCTTATGTGCCCACAAAGCTTCAGGCAACAACTCATGCCATCTCCTTGGATTATCCTCAATCTTCTTCTTTATGAGTTTGATTAAAATTTTATTGCTAGACTCAGCTTGTCCATTGGCTTGGGCATAATATGGAGAGGAATTGAGCAACTTTATGTTATAAGATTCGGCAAACTCTCTGAGTTGGTGTGACATAAAAGATGAGCCTTAATCTATAGTCAACGTTTGAGGAATGCTGAATCTATGAATAATGTGGTCGGTTATGAATTTAATTACCTCTGTATGTGTCATGTTCTTGAGAGGTACTACTTCAGACCATTTAGCGAAATAATCGGTTGCTACCAATATGAACCGATGCCCCTTTGAGGAGGACGGATGAATTTGTCCAATAAAGTCTAAACCCCATCCTCTGAAAGGCCATGGCTTGATAATGGGATGTAACATAGCAGCAGGAGCCAACTGAATATCACCAAATTTTTGACAAGCTTCACACCCTTTATAATATTTGAAGCAATCATTAATCATAGTCAGCCAATAAAACCCAGCACATTGTAGTAACTACTTCATATTGGGGGCCGACTGATGAGTGCCACAAATATCTTCATGGACCTCTCCCATAGCAATTCTCGCATGGTCCTCGTCCAAGCACTTTAAAAGAACATCATCAATTGTTCAGCGATAAAGACCATCATCTCTCATTGTGTATTTGAAAGCCATACGCCGAACATCCATGTCCACCCTTCTACTAGGATCAATGATGGGTTTCCTCCAGTCTTGATTTTCTCCTGCATTGAATATTTCATTAGTGGCCGAAACGGTGGGCTCCAGTTTGGCCTCCCCTATGTTGGCAAGACTAGACATCGGCTTTTCAGAAATATGAAACATGCCATGATCAACATGATAGCCGGATGCTTGTTGTGCCGACTCATTTGCTTTCCAATTGTCATGTCTAGATATATGAGCAATGCTAAAATAATCCAAAGTAGAAATTATATCTAGACATTTATCAAGATAAACATTAAGTGATTCGTCAAAACATTGAAAGACTTTGGATATTTGTTGCACTACTAATAATGAATCACCATAAGCCTCAATATGTGTAACACTATAGCAAGTAACATCTCTAGGCCGAATAATAATGCTTCATATTCGGCTTGATTGTTTGTACAAGAATATTCTAAGCGGCATGAAGCTTTCAAAACAGCACCATGAGGAGATATGTAAACAATACCAACACCTTGGCCATTGCTACAAACTGAACCATCAAAATATAATTTCCATGGTACTAGTGAGACACGGTTTATATCAACATCATGCTTGTCATCGATCCGATGTTCAACAATAAAATTAGCAACGATTTGGCCTTTCATGGACTTTAGAGATTCATAGGCCAAATCATATTCAATCAATGCATAAGCCCACTTGCCAATTCTACCACTAAGAATTGGTCTATGCAACATGTACTTAATGACATTGGTTTGATAAGCCCCTATGCAAACACTCGGCACTAGGTAATGTCTCAATTTTGTGCAAGCATAATATAAGCATAGACATAACTTTTCAATAAATGTATACCTTGTCTCAGCGTCCAATAAATGGCGGCTCAAATAAGTGATGGCATGTTCTTTTCCTTCGGTTTCTTGAGTTAGAACAGCACCAATAATTCCTTCCTCTACTGCAATGTAAAGCCTAAAGGGTTCCCTATGTTTGGGTGCTTTCATCACTAGAGGAGTGCAAAAATAATTCTTGATCATATCAAATGCTTCTTGCCGTTTTGCCTCCCAAGTAAAACCAACATCATTCTTTAACCGAAGGATAGGAGTAAACGCATTAACCTTCCCTGACAGATTAGCTATGTATCTCATCAAATAATTGACCTTGCCAAGGAATTTTTGCATATCTCGCTTGCATGTTGGAGCCTCCTCTTTCTGTATGGCCTCTATCTTTTTGGGATCAATCTCTATGCCATCTTCATGAATAATGAAACCCAAAAACTTGCCAGCTGACACGCCGAATGCACACTTCAAAGGATTCATCTTCAGTCCATAATTTTTCATTCTTTCAAAAGTTAAACGCAAATCAGCCAAGTGAGATTCAAAAGCGTCTGATTTGACAACAATATCATCAATATAGACTTCAAGTATGACACTGAGCAAGTCATGAAAAATCAAATTCATAGCCCTTTGGTATGTGGCTCCAGCATTTTTTAATCCAAATGTCATCACTGTCCACTCGAATAAACCAAGGAAACCAGGGCATCGAAAAGTTGTCTTGGACATGTCCTCTTCGGCCATAAAATTTTGATTGTATCTGGCATTACCATCTACAAAGCTAAGAACCTTATGTCCAGAAGCATCATTAATAAGCATATCGGCTATTGGGATGGGATACTCATCTTTGGGTGTAGCCCTATTCAAATCTTTGAAATCAATGCACACCCTCAACTTGCCGGATCCTTTCTTTTCCACCGGGACAATGTTAGAAATCCACTCGGCTATCTGCAAGGTCTGATAAAATTAGCTTTAAGCAAACGACCGATCTCTTCCTTGATCCAGTCATATGTTTTTTGATTAAACTTTCTGGTTGGTTGTTTATATGGTCTAAAACCAACCTTTATAGGTAACCAATGCTCCACTAGCTCTCGGCTTAAACCTGGCATCTCATGATATTCCCATGCAAAGCAATGAACATATTCTTTCAATAGCTCGATTAACTTAGCTTTACAATCATCTTTCAAATTTCTGTTTACAAACGTCGGTCGAGTGACTAAACCATCTCCAATATCTATCTCTTCTAATGGATCAGCCGATGCAAAACCTTGTCCAAGTTTATCCATGTCATCTAACTCCTCTATAGACTCATACATATCGTTCTCGCTGGACCGATATTTTACAAGATGTTTTTCTAACCACTCGGAACTAGAATCCATTTAAACATATCATACCTTGGCGCCGATTGCATTCAGTCAGCTTTAAAGAGACGGGCACGAAACCATTCTTGGTCGCGCTGAGAAAATCGAACTCTGACAAGCCACGCCCCGTCAAGCAAGTAGCATTGGGGTGTTGCCAATCCATCGATGCATCGGCCAAAGCAACACATGCCGAATTATCCGCATGAATGATCTCCACTTCATCATCAACCCACTGGATCAAAAACTAGTGCATAGTGGATGGTACACACTGGTTTGCATTAACCCAATCACAGCCTAGTATGACGTTGTAGTTACCTAGCACCTCAACGACAAAGAATGTAGTAGCCAAAGTTTTGCTTCCGACTGTAAGCTCGACATACATCACACCTTTGGCTTCAGTTTTCTCTTTACCTTCAAATCCACTGAGCACCATATTCATCTTTATCAGCTCTTCATCAGGCAAACCCAATTTCTTGAAGACCGAATAGGGCATAAGATTTACCACAACACCACCATCAACAAGCTTTCGACTGAGTGACAATCCGTTGATATGACCTCTGATTTATAACGGTTTCAAATGTGTCACTAGGTCTTTTGGTTTCTCGAATATTGCATTTTAGGGCCAAAATCCGGCTGAGCCACCTCTCCTTCCTCATCTACAGCACAAAACTCAGCGGGTAAGTAATATACCATATTAATATCCATACCTTCATGAACCGGTGTAGACTCGTAATCTAAAATATCCTCCTCTTCCCCTAGTGTATCCACTGATTCTGAAATTTGTTCGAGCGAAAAGGAAGCAATAGGTAATGTAGACGATGCAATGATTACATCGTCCTCTTTTGGTGGTGTAGGTGCTTCTGTGATAGGTGTAGAAGCCACTGCATCTTGTATTTGTTTAGGCCTCCACACTTGTTTTGTAGGCACCATGGGCCGAGTGTCATTAAACAACTTGTCCCTTTGCTTCTCGGCCTCTTGTTTTGTCATCTCTTGACTTCTTAACCTCTGTAGTTTCCTCTTTTGTGTCTTTGTTAGCCCTAGAGGACACCACTTTGGCTAAGTGTATTTAGGATCTCTCGTCTTTACTTGGCTGGTGCTTTCTTCATGGTCATTAGCCGAGCACTTTGGCATGATAGCAAGTATCGGCTCAGTCGGATTGCTATGCATAATCGGCTGTTGTATGGTGAATGTTTCGGTGCCCAAGATGAGTGACTCGGCATTGATTTTTTCCTTGCCTTTGCTTGACTCTTCCGTTGTAGCACTTGGCGACTTAACATGCCATTCTTGTTTGTCGACCCTTTTTTCATTATCTTGCACTGGCCGATTGACACCATTGTTCAAACGACCTCATGTGGGATAAGAAAGTCTCTCATGAACGGGCCTCCTCGGTTCTACCCAACCCGGATGAAAAGCATAAGGGGCCATTGGGGGCTACCACCATCCTCCATTGAAGTCTCCCATGTAGTATGGCACATAGGGAGTGGCGGCATCCATGGTCCCGGCGCCCACGACCCATATGGCCTTGCATGATGCTGAAATTCTTCCCGAGGAGGTGACCTTGAGCGCTTCGTATTTGTTGACCGGTTAGATCTAGAACCGGCCACATGATTGGCATACTTGGACAACAACATATCAAAAGTTGGCTTGATTTTCTTGCGTTGCAATTTAGCTTCATTCGTCTTCCACTTACCAACCTCTGGACTCTTGGGCTTAACATATTTTACATGAGTTTTCTCTTGCACTAGTGGTTGCCCCCCCCCCCGAGTGTCGGATTCTTGATGGTGATCTTGATTATCTCCTTGCCACCGGGTTGCTTGTCAAGCACGACTTGTCTCCCCAAGACCTTGTTACCTTCCTTGTTTTTCCTGGGCTCACCAACAATGATATTAGCTTTATTAGCAGATTCGGCTATCTCTGGCCGAATGAGTAGCTTCTTCCCCTCCAAATGCATGGTATTCATTGGAAAATGTTGTTTATCAACTTGCATCTCAGAAAAGTTCAATCGTCCATCATTAATGGTCGATTGTATCTGTTGTCGAAAAACATTGCAACCATTAGTAGCATGAGAAAACGAATTATGATACTTGCAATAAGCACGCTGTTTCAACTCTTCAAATGGCGGTAAAGTATGAGATATGCTAATAATCTTGGCTTGCAACAAAGCATCAAATATTCTATCACACTTAGTAATGTTGAAAGTAAAGTTCATCTCTCCATCACGATTCTTATGAATCGTCTTTAAGTCATTACAAGTAAATGGTTTGGCCTTAGATGGCCAAACAAATTCAGTAGCATAAATATCGCCCTCATCATTCGAGTGATCACTATCATATTCAACCATTTTCAAATTAGGACAATCAGCTTTGTATCTATGCACTTCTTTGAGATCTTTGCTTCGGCTTTCCTGAGCCAAAGCCCTTTGTAAGACTTGGTTGATATTTAAGAACTCATAGCCTTCTAGCTTTTCTCTAATGGGAGTTCTCAAACCACTCAGCACTAGGTCCGCCAAGTCCCTCTCGGTTATCACCAAACTAAAACACCGGTTTTTTGTTTCTCTGAATCTCTTGACGTAATCGGAGACCGATTCATCATGCTTTTGTTTAACCGATGTTAGATGTGATAACTTGAGTTCATTGTCACCACTATAAAAGTGATCATGAAATTTCTTCTCTAGTTGCGACCAAACTCGAATGGAACCATGTGGTAAAGAATAAAACCATGAAAATGCGGTACCAGTTAATGATAAAGGAAATAAACGCACTTTCAATTCATTTAATGAGACCGCCTCACCCAATTGTGCTAAATGTTGACTAACATGCTCCCAGGTGATTTTTGTGCCTTCTTCATTAAACTTAACAAAATCTGGAATTTTATATCTTGGAGGGCACTGGATGGCATCAAAGTACTCGGGGTACGGTTTATGGTAAATCCGATTCTGAGGTAGCTCAACTCCAAAATTCTCTCGAAGCATCTTAGCCATCTCCTCTCTAAGATTAGCTAGACCATCATCCATAGTGGATGATGCAGCTTGTGGTAGTGGCGTAGAAGGAGTAGGGTTACTAGATGTAGGTAGGAATTGTGGCATGTACATCGGCCCATAATTTGGTAGTGGTCGAGTGGATGTAGTTGTATATAGGGTTTGGTTCAGCGTTGCCACCAAACCTGTCATGCTCATAATAGGATTAATGTGTGTAGCCACAATCTGATTTGTTTCGGTAGGATAATAAGTCATCGTCATGGGAGGCGCCGATGAGATAGGTAAAGCTAGATTAGGGTTTTGCACACTAGCAGCTACACCATCAATACCACTATACGATTGAGATATATTCTTTTGAGCATTAGTATTTTCTATGAAAGTTTGATAGACTAGATTGTTACCATCAACAATATGACTCTGAATCTCAGCCCACTACTTAGGAGAAAAGGTAGTACTCACAAAGGGTTTAACCTGCTCGGCTTGAAGAGGAGGGAACTTGATTTCTTCAATCGGAGTGATGTTGCCTTGGCGGTCCTTCTTGAACTTTCCAAGGAACTCCTGCAAGTCCTTCTCCTCGCGCGCCTTCTTGTACTCCTCATAGACTTGGCGATGACCGGCCGATATCTCATCAAGACTGGGCTTGATAATGTTATCCGTGTCTACCTTAGATGGCTTGGGAAGATCGTACATGGTGGATGATGACGATTGATCATCGATCCCTAGAGGAGTCTCCAAAAAGTGTGTTCACACACGAACACGTCACGTGTACCCTCGATGCCGGGGTTATGCACCACAGCTCACGTCGAAGAAGACCTGACCGACAACGCGATACACAAGACAGTCGATGGGCGCTTTTGCAGACCTGAAACCCAACCCCCACACCCCTGGAAGGGACCCCTTCAGGGAGTGCGGCGGCTATGGGCTGCCCTAGGTCGATTCGCTTGCCCCTAGAGCCTCGAGATTCGCAGCTCTCAAACACGAAGAACAGCGAAAATGAGAGAGAAAAACGGTGGAGAGATAAAACTTAGACTGCAAAAGTAGTATATTGATTTGTTCGATTGTGTGTTGTTTCAATCGGCCGTCACCCCCAAAATATATAAGAGGTGGCTGGACTTCGCGTACAAGCAAAGGATTCATCTAGGCTTTCCTTACAAGAAAATTACATTAATTCACGTCCTCCAGTTCTAATTCGAATCCAACTCGGATTCAGCCCGAATCTGCCCCAAACTTCTGTCTGCCGTGGAATTTGCATATGACCTCCGATTGAGAAGATTAAAGTACCAAATCTATGCACCTTGATGAGACGAACAACTCACCTATTGATCATTTTTCCAAATAAGGTGGAGTAGATGAGTTGATTGCGAATACATCAAGGAGAATGAAGATCACTTCCCAGGAGTATATGACAGCTTCTAAGCATGTGGAGTAGATGAGTTTGTTGGACAAAAGCTCACAAAATGGAATGATGAGCTGATCATGCAGTTTTACTCCACTGCTAACTTTTACCCAGATGGGAAGATCATATGGATGTCTGAAGGTACTAGGTACCAATCCACTGTTGAAGAATTGGCCAAACTGATCAATGCCCCAAAGGAACATGAGGATTACTTGGATGTGTATGCCAAGAAGAATAAAGACCACAACTCCATGGAAAACATGTACAAAGAGATCCCTAATAAAGCTTTGGAGACTCACAAGCTTGGACCTGCACATTACTTGTTGTCTGGTCTGCCTACCATCAACACCATCTTAAGGCACACATTGCTACCCAAGACTGGATATCACAAGATGGTTAGAGGACATTCCATCAACTTGCTGCAAATCTTTGATGTCCCTCAAAAGTTCAAAGTCATGAGTCTGATTGTAGAGACAATCAAGGGGACAACTGCTGACCAAAAGAGAACTTGTGGGTATGCTCCACATATTCAGGAGCACATCAACTCTAAGATGGGCACATGAACTTACTTGTTGGACAAAGAGCACTTACCCTTGCTTCTAGAGTTTCAAGATAATGAAGTTGTCATGAATGAGACTGAACCGTCATCAGCTCAAGCACAAGAGAAGAGGGCTAAAGCTAAGGCTAAGAAAGCTGCCAAGCTGCCTAGTTTAGAGGAAGCATCTCAAGTTTTCCCGAAGAGCAAGCAAGATCAGCTTGCATACCTGATCCAATCTACTTTGAGGATTGAGAAGGGCTTGCCACCCTAACTCAGAATCAAGAGAGTCTAGAGAGGATTGTTGAGACAAATTTTTCTGATCTTAACCTCAAGGTAACTGAGATATAGACTGCAGTTGAGTAGCTCCAGGAGGAAGCAGAAGAGAGGAGAGGGAAGGCAACTACTGATGGTTTTCAGTGAGTACCAAGGAGTCAGAGGTCTGCTACAGTGCATGTACCTGATTCTAGAGCTACAACATCTGCACCAGCAGCTACAGCTTCGGTGCCACCTCCAGCAGCCACTCCACCAGCTCCAACAACATCGACAGATGCCTTCGTCCTTGGAGTTCTCTCTACACCACCTCCCGAAGACCGAGCCTGAGAGATGCATAGCACTATGCATTTTCAAACTTTTTGGTAACTTGTTGACAAAGGGCGAGAAACATGTATAGATCATAGGCCTTGAGAGAGAGTGTTTTTCCTTTTATCTCTCTTGTTTTTGGTTGAACCTTTTTATGTCCTTGGTTGATACACTATGTCTTTGTCTGTGTGAGATGCTTTTTTGATCATGTGATTGATCATATGCTACCTTAATGATTGCTTGGATGATATTATCTCTTATATTCCATATATGATCATTCACTTTGCTTGGTGATGAGTGCATGTTTTTTAATGTTTATCATTTTAAGCGCTCCACCAAGATGTGTGTGACATGGAAGAGTGGCCCATGATACTAATCGATTGTGCATTTGCATTCAAAAGCAAATTTTAAATAATGCACAAATTTAGGGGGAGCTCTTGCTTATCACATACTTCTCAAAGCGACGATGTATTTCAATCTTATATTCATTTGTCGAAGCTTTTGATCTATATGTTGTAATCAATTACCAAAAAGGGGGAGATTGAAAGTGCAACTATCCTTGGGTGGTTTTGGTAATTCCTAACAACATATAGCTCATTGAGCTAATACTATTTCAACATAAATATTTCAGGAAAGATCAATGATTGAAATGGCATGGATTAGAAATGTGGACCCCTCAAAATGCGAAGGACAAAAGATTGGCTCAAGCTCTAAAGCTCAAGACTCTACATTTTACATTTAGTGATCCAAGATCACATTGAGTCCATAGGAAAAGCCAATACTATTAAAAGGGGATGAGGTGTTGCTTAATGGGTTACTTGCTCAAAATGCTTAGTGATATGCTCCAAAACCCTCAACCACTTTCTCATATCCACATATGTCCCAAACCAAAAGTCAAACCCGGCCCCACCGAAACTTTCTATCTGGCACCACTAGTTCAGTTGACATAGCCACTCCCACAAAACCCTAGTCTTTTCGGTCTCATCGATAGGGATCTCGGTCTCACCGAGATGGGATTGCAAACTCTCTGTTTCCCGTCGTAATGTTTCGGTCCAACCGAAATGAGCGATCGGTCCCACCGAGTTCACAATGCAAACTCTCTATTTCCCCTTCGTAACATTTTGGTCTCACCGAGATGAGCGAATCGGTCCCACCGAGTTAACCAACTCTCTTGTTAGCTTATTACCAAAGTCAGTCTCACCGAGTTTGTGTAATTGGTCTCATTGAGATTACATTATGCCCTAAACCTAATGAAATCGGTCTCACCGAGTTGACATGTCGGTCCCACCGAAAATCCTAACGTTCACAGTTTGAACTAAATCGGTCCAACCGTGTTTCATTATTTGGTCCCACCGAGTTTGGTGATTTGTGTGTAACGGTTAGATTTTGTGTGATAGCCCTCCACCTACTCTTCATTCGTGGAGAGAGCCATCAGAACATGCATACACTTCCATCATACATTTCCTGAGGGAGAACCACATAATCATGTGTTGAGGTCAAGATACTCCACTCCAACCATATGAATCTTGATGTCTAGCCTTCTCCAAGTTTCTTTCCACTCAAATAATATTTCCACCAAATCCAAATCAGTGAGAGAGAGTTGAGTGTTGGGGAGACTATCATTTGAAGCACAAGAGAAAGGAGTTCATCATCAACACACCATCTATCACCTTTTCGAGAGTGGTATCTCCTAGATTGGTTAGGTGTCACTTGGGAGCCTCCATCAAGATTGTGGAGTTGAACCAAGGAGTTTCTATGGGCAAGGAGATCGCCTACTTCATGAAGATCTACCCTAGTGACGCAAGTCTTTCCTGGGCGATGGCCATGGTGGGATAGACAAGGTTGCTTCTTCATGGACCGTTTGTGGGTGGAGCCCTCCGTGGACTCGCGCAACTGTTACCCTTCGTGGGTTGAAGTCTCCATCAACGTGGATGTACAATAGCACCACCTATCGAAACCACGCCAAAAATCTTCGTGTCTACATTGCGTTTGCTCCCCCCAAACTCCTCCCTTTACCTTCACGTGCAATGCTTTACATTTCGCTTCTATACTCTTATACTTGCATGTGTAGGTTGATTGCTTGACTTGTGCTATGTTGCTAGAATCTGCCAAGACTTAAAATTGGGAAAAGGCTAGATTTTTATTTGGTCAAGTAGTCTAATCACCCCCTTTAGACATACTTTCGATCCTACAACATGCTCCAGTGCACCAAAGTTGTATGAAAAATCACATGTGTGTCCTTGGGTGAATTTCTAGGTTCCATGCAAGAGATTGGAGTGAAATTTAAACATCTGGGCATCGTGGCTCGGCCGGAAAGATTGAGAAACTTGGTTTTTTAATTCCTGTAATTCCAAAACACGCCTGAAAATCATGAAACTTGGCATGGTCTCATGACATGGTACCAACATGTTGTGGTAATTTTTCTGTCTAATTTGCGAAGCCGCACACATTCACAATCAACAAAGTCATTGAAACCGTGGGCGTTCGACTTACCAATTACGTACGGCCACGCATCCCCTTTTTTATTGGCTAGGAGGTGCCGTGCGGGGTAGCTATTTGAGTACGGGAGGCGTGCGATCAGACCCCTGCATGTGCTCATCGGGAGGAGAGCCCTTTGACCGATACCCGCCACACACCTCCCTCCCAATGTCTCCATTAATGGCGCTCGAGCACCTGTTCTACGGTGTGGCTATATGTATCATTGGACTGAGATTTAAGAGAGAAAATGGAAATCTGAAAAGAAAGTTTTGCATGGATCTTGATGTAAGATCTGACGGATCTATATAGCATTGACTATGACTTAGAGCAAGCATGATGAATATAAGGACGATGACATTGGATAATAATTATCTTACATATTTATAAACATAATTAAAAAAGCCACATGCGGCAATGCCCGATATACACAAGGGCAAAAGAAGAGGGAAGAAAATGATCTGGCTCGCTGATCTCTACTTTCTTGATGCGTTGCTGCAGGCCGCGGGAACTAGTCTCCGCGGCGAGCGGCGATGAGGTCTTTCTTGTCCTCAAGATGCTGGTTGAGAGCATCCATGGATTCCTCCATCGGCCTTCTGCGCTTGATGCGCAACATGGCATTCTCGTCCATAAGTTTCTCGATGATGATGCTGGTCCTCTTCAACAAGGCAGTGGTCTGCTCCTATGTCGGTGGGAAACGACACCTATAGGATCACAAGAATCCCTACTGCGGTTGCCGGGCACGGGGTTGAGAGAAGAGCGGGTCTAACAGAGAGCACGCGGTTCGTATATCTAGGTTCGGGCCGCGAGGTTGCGTAAAACCCTAGTCCTGCGTTGCTGGATGTATTCTGAGGTCTTGAACTAGCTACGGGGTGTAACGACCTCCAAAAAGCCGAATCCCTCCCCTCGTCGCCTTGGGCCTCCTTTTATAGAAAAAGGGGTTGCCACAGTGGCACACAGGAGGTGGAAAGGCAACAGTGTTGCGAGGTTATCCTGGTATTACATGTCAAAGCGCATTAAATGCGAGGCTTAGGTGTCCCTCCACTTTATCGGGGGTGGGGGCGAGGCCCGTCCCATCCGTCGCCGCTCCTCCAAGCTTCGACACGCGCCCTGGCCAGCGATGCATGCGGTGCCATGTAGGTAGGCAGGCAGCTGAAGTGGTGCGGTAGTGGAGTCTCCATGAAGGGCTGCATGTCGCCACGCAGGTGCCTGCCCAGCTGGTTGGGTCGGCAGCTGCATGCGAACGGCGACGGAGACTTGGCTAGTGTGGGCCTGGCGGTGGCCCTGCTGGCGTGCTTGGTGAGGGCCTTGCCGGGTGGCCCGGCAAGGGTCTTGCCGTGTCGTGTAGGCGTCCGTGGCAAGGATCTTGCCGGGGGTCTTGTGGGTTTCTTCGGTGAGGATGGCTGCCTTCCTATCCTCATTTGACCTTGACTATTCTTTGTCTTCACGAAGATCTACATGCCACCACAGACGTGCCTCCCGAGCCCTGTCCAATGCATTTGTCAAGTGTTGGTGGGCTCGAGTGTGGCTCGCTCGGCTGGCGTGGGCGAGCTGCCCCGGCAAGGGTCCTTGCCAGGGAAACCTGCTTTGCCCATCTGATCTTTGTGGCCTTGGTCCTTGTCGTTGCTTTGCTTCGTCTTGGGCATCGATCTTACCTTGGCTTACCTCCCTTGCTCTGCTTGGTGTGGTCACGGGCACGGCTCTGACTGCCCGTGCACAGGTAAAGGGGTACAAAAATGTGCCCCTAGTTTTGTACACCGACAGGAGCCCCCGGGCCTGGGCCACACATAAGTGCGACATGTTGGGTCAGGCCCAAAACGGTGCGTAGGCAGGCGAGGCGGTTTTTACCGTGGAAAGTTTTTTTGCGCGCTGTGCTTCCCACGACCCGCGCGCGGCACGGGGTGGAGGGGCGTGCATGACGTGGGTGGCATGCGTGGGGCGGTTTTCACATGCATGCATCACATCATAGTAAAAGAGGTAGCTCGCGCCTTCCCCGTAAAGGGAGGAAGGCGTGGAGGCGCGGCTCATTTACTGGATGAGTCTTCAAGGCGTCCACTGTCTCAATCACGGGGTGCGGAGTGGTTGCCTCACCCGTCCCCTCGGTTCTGCACGTCTGCCACACGTCTTTCATGCGCTCGAGGTGGCAAACGGTGGAGGCGGGAAGCCGGGCCGTTGCTGGTTGGGGCAGTGGGTTGGTCTTGGTTCCCTGCGCCTGTCGTGTCTTGATAGGCTGAGCAGGGCGGCCGAGCCCCAACCCCGTTCCTTTATAAAGAGGAGGAAGGGGGATGGCACCCCGCATTCTTCCATTTCTACCTCCCTTCGCTTCCGCTCCTTCCTTTCATTCACCATGGAGAAAGCGAATCCCGGTCCTTCAACGGAGGCGGCGAGGGTCGCCGCTCGACAATGCGTCCCTCCTCCCACTGAGCCCGTGTTGGCAGAGCCGGCCGCGATGGGAAGGGGAGGGGGCGAGGCCGTGGGCGAGGCCGGGGCAGAGGGCATAGCGCTCGGGGAAGAGGAGGATGGGGCGCCAGATCAGCCTCTCCTCCACCAGCAGTTCCTCCTCCGATGGAGGGCCATGCCGGGGACAACCCCTGCGAATTCTTCATCACGCTACGCCAGCCACCACGCCATCGCCTTCGCCCCCCAACTCCATTCGCGCGGGAGATGGAGCTGGATCCGCCGCAGGCGTTGCAGTTGCATATGAGGGGCTGCAGGAACGGCGGCACATGGGCCGACATCGAGTTCCCCGCCCCTCACGTCATGTATCTCCATCGAGGGTGGAAGACTTTCGCTCGCCTCCACAGCTTGACGGATGGGCTCACTCTCCATTTCAAACTAATGGAGGGTGTCCTCCTCTCTATTAAGATCTTCGGGCACTTCGGGACTCGTGTAAGGTGCTGTGTGGAGAGCTCTTCTGACGATGAAGACTCCTCCTCGAGCGAGAGTTGCGAGGAGGACAACGGCAACGATGACGAGGCTAGCGGGCGGCAGGAGGACGGGTCCGATTAGGCGTCGGGCGCCGCTCCGAGCGGCACCGGCGACCCCATCATCCGCGTCGCCGGCTCCTTGAACTTCTTGGGGTCGTCTCCTTGGTCGGCTGGCATTGGGAGGCTGCGGAAGAGAAAGAGGGTGGGTGGCAAGGCCGTCAAGTCGGAGTACGCAGGCACCGACGCCTTCGTCGTGTACCGACGTCCTACCGCCTCGTATTCGAGCTCTCCCTCCGGCGCCGCCATCACCATCCAGCTCTTGGACGGCCACCAAGATGTCCTCTTGGTGTCTTCTGCCACTCATAGCTCGCCTAGGCCCTTTTGCCCTTCTGTTTCTTGTTCCATTTCCTGAGGAGAGGGATAATAAAGGGATTACGGGCATCGTATCTCTTTTTACTCTTGTAAGCCTTCGGGCCTTTGTTAACTTTAGAACTTGTAATCCCCTTGTTCATGTTTTTCATTTCGTATGAATTGTACCTGTACGGGATGTTGTTAATGAAAAAGGGATGTTTGCTGGGTTTTTCGTTCGCAGGTAAAACCCACGACAAGGAGTAAATCATTGTTACCTTTAAGATAAATGTTTTCTCGTCCGGCAACAGGCCTTGCCGTCCCACCACTCCGCTCGACCTTTCTCACGCCCTTGGCGGAGGCAGGGATGAGGTGGGCTTAGGCTCCTCGTTTCATTTCCTTGCTGCCGCGACTATGACCAATCTCGGTCCCAGGAAACGAGTCCTAGGGACCGAAATGAGGGGAGCACGGTAGCCTAAGGATAAAACGAGGTTTCACATACCCATACCTCGGTCCATAATGAAATGCATGATAAGAGATAGAGAACTTATCTGAATCTGCAGCCTGTCAAAGGTCTTCGTTCTCAAGCCTCGCAACACTTCAGCATTTGCCCTCTCCGCTTGGCCGTTGCTCCGTGGATGTGCCACGGAAGCAAAACAGACCTTGTTGCCGAGGTCTCGGATGTACTGCATGAAGGTGTGGCTTGTGAACTGCGTGCCGTTGTCGGTGATGACTCTATTTGGCACACCAAAACGGCAGACTAGTCCTTTGAAGAATTTGACGGCTGACTGAGAAGTCACCTTCCTCACTGCTTCCACCTTTGGCCACTTTGTGAACTTGTCGATTGCAAAGTACAAGTACTCAAAGCCCCCGACGGCGCGGGGGAAAGGGCCCAGTATGTCGAGCCCCCTGACCGAGAATGGCCAGGAGAGAGGGATTGTCTGAAGGGCTTGAGCTGGTTGATGAAGCTTCTTTGAATGGAACTGGCACACTTCACACTTGGTGACTAGTGCCATCGCATCCTGGAGGGCGGTGGGCCAGAAGAAACCTTGCCGGAACGCCTTCCCGGCAAGGGCCCTTGACCATATGTGGGAGCCACATATGCCTCCATGTATCTCTGCCAACAGCTCTAGTCCTTCCTTCCAGGGGATGCACTTGAGTTTCACACCGTTCGGCCTCCTCCAGTACAGGACGTCATCAACGAACTGGTACAGGGCGGACCGATGGGCTACTCTTTCCGCTTCTTCCTGCTCCTCAGGAAGCTCCCTTGTTTGGAGGAATTGGACGGTGTGCTGCGCCCATGCCGGAGCCTGAGGCTCGACGGCAAGGACCAAAGGCATCTCTTCCGCCATGGGAGCGGCTGTCTCCATGGCCAGGGCCTGACGCCCCGTCGGAGCCAGCTGCCCTTGGGCAGACTCAGCGTCCGCGGCAGCACCCTTGCCGGCAGCCCCGGAGGGCTCGGTAGGAAAGTACTTGCCGGGACTTGATTTCCTCCGCTTGCTCTGCCCTGTTGATGGATCAACGGATGGTTGAATTAACCGGAGCAAAAAGGCACCTGGTTCCATAGGTAGCTTGAATGCGGCACGCTTTGACAGGTAATCAGCAATGTCGTTCTCCACTCGGGGGACGTGCTCCGCCTGGATACCGTCAAAGCGTTCCTCCAGCTTCCTCAACTCATCTACGTATGCTTCCATCAGTGGGCTCTGATAATCTTTGTTGACCTGCCTGACAACGAGCTGCGAGTCACCCCTGACGATGAGCTTCTTAACCCCGAGGTCCGCCACGATCCTGAGACCGGCAAGCAATCCCTCGTACTCGGTGGTGTTATTGGTGGACATCTCCCTGTGGAAGTGCATCTGGATCATGTACTTGAGGTGCTCTCTGGTGGGTGCGATGAGCAGCACGCCGGCACCGGCGCCTTGCAGCGAGAAGGCTCCATCAAAGTACATGATCCAGTTGCGGTCTGCTTCCTTGCCGGGGAGAGTAGTCTCCTGGATTTCTTCGTCAGGCATCAAGGTCCATTCCGCGATGAACTCCGCCAGGACTCTGCTCTGAATTGTCGAGGTACTTTCAAACTTTAAGCCAAAGCTTGACAACTCCAAGGCCCATTCCACAGTCCTTCCGGTTGCGTCTGGTTGTGCAGTATCCGTTGCAACGGGAGGCGAGTGACGACAGTGATCTCGTGAGCCTGGAAGTAGTGATGCAGCTTCCTCAAGGCCATGAGGAGGCCGAAGAGCAATGTTTGCACACAAGAATACCTTGACCTAGCCCCTTACAAGAGGGAGCTGACAAAGTAAATCGAGTGCAGCATCATCTTTTTCTTGGGCACCACTTCACTCGGCCGCGGGGGCATCGCCCTGGTGGCACCAGACTCTGCCGCGGCCGCGCCTTGTCGGCACCAGGCCCTGCCAGGGGAATCTTCGGCTCGCCATCCGCTGGTTCTGCCGCCATTGCTGCCTCCTCGTCGACCTCCCTCTGCGCCACTAGTGCGGCGCTGACCACTTGGTTCGTCGCTGCCAAATACAATAGCAAAGGCTCTTGTGGTTTAGGCGCAACTAGTATTGGCATGGAGGAAAGGTATTTCTTCAGGTCCTGCAGTGCGGCCTCGGCTTCTAGGGTCCACTCTATTGGGCCCGCCTTTTTCAAGATCTTGAAAAAGGGAAGGGCACGCTCGGCGGACTTGGAGATGAACCGGCTCATGGCGGCAACACAGCCGGCGAGCCGACGCACATCCTTGATCCGCTTGGGCGCCTTCATCTGCTCAATAGCCTTGATCTTGTCTGGGTTTGCCTCAAGCCCGCGCTGTGACACAAAGAACCCGAGAAGCTTGCCGGACGGGACGCCGAAGACGCACTTCTCAGAGTTCAACTTGAGGTTGATCTTGCGCAGGTTGGCAAATGTCTCTTCTAGATATTGCACAAGAGTCGGCCCGTCCTTGGTTTTGACCACTATGTCATTCATGTAGGCCTCCATATTTCTATGGAGCCGAGGTTCAAAACCAATTTGGACCGCTCTTGCAAACGTTGAGCCAGCACTCTTCAACCCGAAAGGCATCCGTAAAAAGCAATACGTACCACATGGGGTGATGAATGTTGTCTTCTCTTCATGCTCTCTTGTCATGAAGATTTGGTGGTAGCCTGAGTAGGCATCGAGGAATGATAGTAGATCACACCCGGCCGTGGAGTCAACAATCTGGTTGATGCGCGGCAATGGGAAGGGGTCCCTAGGACAAGCCTTATTGATATCTATGTAATCAATACACAACCTCCACTTCCCACTCGCCTTGCGCACCACTACCGGATTGGCCAACCACGTCGGGTGGAGCACCCCTCTCACCAAACCTGCCGCTTGTAACTTCCTCATCTCCTCTGTGATGAACTCCTGCCTCTCTAGAGCCTGCTTTCTGACCTTCTGCTGGACGGGCCGTGCATGGGGGCAGACAGCTAGGTGGTGCTCAATCACCTCCCTGGGAACACCGGGGATGTCGGACGCTTGCCATGCAAACACGTCGACATTCGCCCGCAGGAAGGTGACGAGCTCGCCTTCCAATTTGCTACTGAGGGTGGAGCCTATGGTGAAGGCCCCTCCCATGCCATCCTCCGTGACGGGCACCTTCTTGGTCTGCGGCGTCTCGGCTCTGGATCTCTTGTTCTTGTCGGCAGAGCTCTCTGGCACGTCCTCAGTGGTAGCACAACACCCCGAGGGGTTGCGCTTGCCGGAGTGGGTGCGAGAGGTCTTGTCGGATCCTTTTTCCTCCTGGGCCTTCGGCGGCAGGAGTAGGTGCCTGGATGGCAGCTGCTGCAACTGCTTCCCGGTAGAGTTGGTTGGCGCAGATCAGCGTGTCCTTCTTGTCGGAGGGGATGGAGATGATGGTCAATGGCCCGGGCATCTTTAGCATGTTGTAGGCATAGTGTGATGCCGCCATAAACTTAGCGAGTGCCGGGCGGCCGAGGATCCCCTTGTAGGGCAAGGGGATCTCGGCCACGTCGAAGATGATCCTCTCCGTCCGGAAGTTCAACTCCCCTCCAAACATCACTGGCAGCGTGACCTTTCCCTTTGGCTGGCTTCTCCCCGGATTGACCCCCTGAAACGTGCCCGTTTCCTCGAGGTCTCCGTCAGGTATTTGCAACCTTTTGATCATGACGGGCCAGATCAGGTTTAGGCCGGCCCCGCCATCAACCAACATCTTGTTCACCCTGAGGTTGCATATTGTTGGCGAAACCAACAACGGCAAACACCCGACCGCGGTAGTGCGATCAGGGTGGTCCTCGACGTCAAAGATGAGGGGCGTGTTGGACAACTTTAGTGGCTTCTGAGCATCGAACGACGGCTCTATTGCTGTGACCTCTCGCGCCCACTGCTTGAGTTGGCGGTGAGAGGTGTGCAGCGAGGCGCCGCCATCGACGCACATGGCCTCCGTAGCCTTCTGGAACCTTGCTCACCAGACTCGTCGTCCTCGTCACGGTCGTCGTCTTCTTATTTCTTGTCGCGGCCCCGGGCGGGTCTTTCTTGATGTTTGTCCCTGCCGGGGCGGCCTCCTTGGCCGCTGCGCTTCTTGCCGGATCCCTCAGCACCATCCTGGTCCTTCTCCTTGTCCTGCCTTTCATCCTCAGCCTTTTGCTTCTCAGCAAGCAGCTCAACTTGCCGGCAGTTCTGGAGATCGTGGCCCTAGGTGCGATGGATCTTGCAGTATTGCTTGCTGGAGCTTCCTGGCTTGTCGGTAGCCGCCACGGCCCGGCAGGCGGCGCACCCGGCAATCTCCTTGCCGGGGGTGTCTGCCTTGACCTTCTTGCTGGCGCCGGTATCGTCAGATCCCTCAACGGAAAGCACGGCCTTGCCTTTGCATTTCCTGTTGCGACGCTAGCCCCTCTTCGTCGGGGCGGCGTCGTCCTCCTTAGTAGAGTCGGTTTCCGCGCCGGTGTTTTCGCCGGGGTACTTCCTTTCCTCTTCAGCCCGGGCGCACCTGTCGGCCGGAACGTAGAGCTCGGCCACATCTTTAACCTTGGTCATCGCCAACTCCTTGTGCATCTTGAAATTGCACACGTTCTGATGGAACGCGCTAATCACAGCGGCGGTATGAACGTCGGGGATGTTGTACTGCGCCCGGCTGAATCTCTGGATGTACATGCGCAGGTCTCCCCTTCCTTCTGGGGAATGATATGCAGATCACTGGCCTGGCCATGAGCTTGGTGGCCTCCCGTTAAGGCACCAACGAACTCATGGCACAGATCTGTCCAGGAAGAGATGGAGTCCGCCGGCAAGTGCATCAACCAAGACATCACATTGGGCTTGAGCGCCAGCAGGAAGTAGTTGGCAAGCACCTTGTCGTCGTGAGCCCTAGCGGCCTGCATCGCGATGGTGTAGATGCTGAGGAACTCGGACGGATGGGTCTTGCGGGTGTACTTCTCGCCGACGTCGGGCTTGAATGTGCGGTGGGACGGCGACTAGAACTGCCTCAGCTCACGGGAAAAAGCCGGACAGCCCACCTCGTAAGGTAGGCCACCTAGGCCTCCCGGTGCCGGGTGGTCCATAGTGGGTCCCGCCCGCTTGTCCGACTGGCGGCGCGCTTCGCGCCGGCGCTCGATGGTGGTTCGAGCATCTTCGTGAGCTCACTCCCGAAGGACCTGGCGCTGGTCGCGGAGGGTCCATGGATCGGACGATGCTATGGAGATGTTATCACCATCATCACCGCGACGGGCTGACGCCCGTGGCGGCTGGCGAGGAGGAGGACAGTGCACCATGGCCGCAGCTCCCCCGGTCCTCCCAACGCCAGCATGTGGTGGTTCGGTGGAGCGTCGACCCGAGGGCCCCGCCGGTGACGAATCGTCTTTGTTCGCGACGGCGACTAGGCTCTGGATGGTGGCCCTCCACTCATCGAGCTTCTTCGCGGCAGGAGGGAAGTCGAGGAGCAGCTGCGCGCGCCAAGGCTTCCGCTGGCGTGGGTGGCGGCGACAGCTGAGTGGATCGTGGCGTGCTTCGACTTCTAACTATGATAGAAGGAGCTCTGTCACGACCCAGCGGCTGCGTGCCATTTTCACCAGTGCTTCGGTGAGCGAGTTGAACTCCTTCGCCTTGCCGACGACGCACAGGGATCTTCCGCGGCAGTGCCTAGGGTCACCAACGTGGTGACGACGTTCGGCCCGCACACCATGGGAAGAACGCGCGGTGGTTGCCAGTGTATGCGTCCTGGAGGTCGCCGCGTGATGAGGACATCAATACCATTGTTACACCCACAGCCCCTGCTGCTATACACACTGGACCAATTACTAGAGCTCATGCACGCCAATTGAATTATCAGGTACTTTCGTTTCTTGGTAACGATTCTAATGTTCATGAGAATATGATGCTGCCTAAATTGGATACATTTGTCTTGCTTACAAATGAAGGGCCTAGCTTGGACAAGAAAGATGAGCCTTGGAACAAGTTCAAGCATGGAGATGATGGCATGCGCAAGGGGATCCAGAACCGAGTTACAAGTGATGATTTTAGGACTTTGAAGCCACCATAAGGAGTGCATGAAGCCTTGGACAAAATATACAAGATGCCACTTCATAAATTTCGTCCAGAGGCTATTTTAGGTGTTGCGGCACCTTATTATTGGGCCAGGCCCATGTATTTTCGAAATACTTAAGTATAGGCTGTTTTTAGAGTCCGTATGTGTGGGGAAACAAGAGTTAGGGTTTGTTTCGGACCCCTCCTCGAAGGGCCACGAAATTCCCCCCTCTTCCTCCATAGATACAGCCCTTAGGGCATCGTTTAGACTTTGGGTTTTGTTTAGATTAAAAGTTCGCCATAGCTGCAACTTCGCGTACTTCGTTTGTGTCCAACGACCAGACCAAGATGTCACAGAACCCCACCTTGATCAATAAAGCTTTCATCTTATATTCGCAATATCTAGATTGCAATCTCAATTTCTTGCTTGTTCTTCGTTTGCTCGCAGGAAACAGACCCTCGTGGTCAGGTTGATCGTGCTCTGGCGTGGTCAATAACCCTCGGAAGTTGGTTTAGCGATTGCTAAGGCGCGACGTCTCGCACGTTCGTAGTCGGATCGTCAAGGTCGACTCCCACAGAAAACGATAGCCACATCTCATCGAAACATCGGGACAGCTCTGCCTCTATCAAGTTTTTTTTTAGTTTTAGTTTTTTTATTTTTTTTATTTTTTTTATTTTTTTTGTTTATTTTGTTTGTTTTTTTGTTTTTGTTTTGTTGGCGCCCACCGTGGGGCTATCGTTTTTGTTGTTGTTGTAGAGATGCATTAGGTGCAGACGGTGGTGGTGGTGGAAGACGCGCGAGCAATTCATTAATCCAAGTTGTCACGCCGCCGCCGCACCATCGTCATCATCATTGCCATATACCACCACCCCACCATATACATCATCGCTGCCATATACAACCACCAATCCGAGTCCACATATACCATCGCCATATACAATCACCAATCCGAGTCCACATATATCATCGCCATATACAACCACCAGTCCGAGTTCCACCAGATTCATCGCCGCCACCAGTCCGAGTTCCACCAGATTCATCTCCGCTACCAGTCCGAGTCTAGTATTTGTTGCTTTGTTTTCGAGTTCCAGATCACGCGATACTTTGAGTCATGACAGAGTAGGACTCCTGAGATTTTGTGCTACCCGCAGAAAAAAAACAGTTCCAAACTCAAAAACAAATTCTGGCTAGGCAGTTTTTAGACCATTTGTAGACTTTTTCAA
Organism: Triticum dicoccoides; assembly: GCF_002162155.2. Taxonomy (NCBI): domain Eukaryota; kingdom Viridiplantae; phylum Streptophyta; class Magnoliopsida; order Poales; family Poaceae; genus Triticum; species Triticum dicoccoides. The sequence goes on along the minus strand of NC_041390.1, from coordinate 298,609,146 downwards.
AAAAAATTGTTGCGGAGCAAAAAAAAAGAGGAAAAAAAGTGCAAAAAAAGTGAAAAAAAGAAAAAAATCAGAGAGTGATCCTCCCTTGTTTACGTGCCGCGCCATGATTTTGTTCGTGTTCTAGGCTCGCGTCTCTAGTACGGTCTAGCCTAGGACCAGCACAGTACCGTCGTTGAGCGTTTATTCAACTTTGCATCTCCGAATTGATTATTGCTGACCCTTTTTGCCTTCCCAGCTCCACATACATCTACGTCGTGCGTTTGACTCTCCCTGGCAATCACTCTATCCAAGCTTTGAGAGTTTTGACTAGGACGGTTGCCGATCACCGCCTGCTGCTGGGTAAGAACTGGTAAGAATTTGAGATTTGCTTGACGGATTTGTGACATCCACCACCACCTCTTGTTAGTAGTCTATAGGATCATATTCTTGTGTGTTTCTATTGCTGCTAACCATGGCAGGATCACAAGCAGACGAGACTGACTGGGAGAACATGATGAATAAGGAGTTGCATGATAAATTTCAGCAAATGATGAGTGGACAGGTGCAAGATGTGCTAAACAGATTTGAAGAGGCCATGGAGAAGATAGATGGCATGGAGAAGACGTTCGAAACAAAGCTCGATAACAAGTTTAATGAATTGCTCGCGCGTCTTCCACCACCACCATCGGCTGCCCCTAACGCACCTTTACAACAACAACAACAACAACAACGTTGCTTTCCAAATCAAGTGGGACGAGCACAGCGCGTTCCCATTGACCCTGGGCAAAATTCTGGTGCCGCTGTTGATGCTTCGGCCGCTCCTGCTGCTACTGCAGAGGTGGAGGACCATTACGAGGATGAGGTTGACCAAAATCAGAACTACGTGCAACCACCAGCACCACCACCACCAGGTCGTCCTCATGCATATCATCGCAATGGTAGGGCTGCACCACCACCTGAGGGTCATGACCATCTTCCTAAACTAAAATTGAATATTTCACCATTTGAGGGTAGATATGTTCCTGATATATATCTTACTTGGGAGTTAGAAACTGAACAACGATTTACATGTTTACAATATCCTGAGGAGAGACGTGTTCCTGCTGCTGTTTGTGCTTTCACTAGCTTTGCGTGTGTTTGGTGGTCTGAACATTGTAGATTATATCCTATTCCAACTACTTGGGATACTTTGAAAACTGCTATGTGTACTCGTTGGGTTCCACCATATTATCAACATGAATTACTTCAAAAATAGCAGCGTTTGAGACAAGGAAAAACTTTTGTAGAAGAATATTATCAGGAATTACAATCTGGCATGATTAGATGTGGTATTGTTGAGGAGAATGAAGCTATGCTTGCACGTTTTATGGGTGGATTGAATAGAGAGATTCAGACCATTCTAGACTATAAGGAGTATACTAATATCACTCGTTTATTCCATCTTGCTTGTAAAGCTGAACGTGAAGTGCAGGATCGACAGGAATTGGCGCGAACTACCTTTTCTGCAGGTCGATCTTCATCATGGACACCACGTGTATCCTCTACTTCCACTCCACCAGCACCTCATTAGGTGCCACCTCCAGCCATGATACAAGAAAGCAGGCACAACAACCACTGTCTTCCAAGAGCACACCTGCCGGACCTGCGAAGAGCTCTTCTTCGTCCATGGCATCAACAAGGCACACAAGTGATATTATTTGTCATCGTTGTAAGGTAAGAGGACATTTTGCGAGAGAATGCCAATCTCAGCGTGTGATGATTGCTACTGAGGATGGTGGGTATGAGTCCGCTAGTGACTATGATGAGGAGACTTTGGCTCTTATTACACGCGAAGAACACGGTAGAGATGATTCTGATCATGAGACGCAATACATGGCTCCTGAAGATGCTCACAAGTATGAATGTTTAGTTGCTCAATGTGTTTTGAGTGTGCAGGTCACACAAGCTGAGCAAAATCAGAGGCATAATTTGTTCCATACAAAGGGAGTTGTGAAGGAACGTTCTGTTCACGTCATCATAGATGGAGGAAATTGCAATAACTTGGCTAGCATGGAGATGGTGGAGAAGCTATCTCTCACCACAAGACCACATCCACATCCTTACTACATCCAATGGTTCAACAACAGTGGCAAGGTTAAGGTAACACATACTGTTCGTGTGCATTTTAGTATCTCTACATATGCTGATTATGTTGATTGTGATGTGGTACCTATGCAAGCATGTTCCTTATTACTTGGTAGACCATGGCAATTTGATAAAAATTCTATAGACCATGGTAGAAACAATCAGTATACTCTTGTTCATAAGGATAAAAATATTACTTTGCTTCCTATGACTCCTGATTCCATTTTGAAAGATGATATTAATAGAGCTAATAAAGCAAAACAGGAGAAAAATAAAAGTGAAAATCAGATTGTGGCAAAAGAATTTGAGCAACAAATGCAGCCTAATAATAAACCATCAAGTGTTGCTTCTGAAATTAAATTGAAAAGTCCATGTTTAATTGCCACCAAATCTGATATTGATGATTTAGATTTTAGCAAATCTGTTTGCTATGCTTTTGTGTGCAAACAGGCATTATTTTCATTCGAGGACGTGCCTTCCTCTTTGCCTCCTGCTGTCACTAACATTTTGCAGGAGTTCGCTGACGTCTTTCCATAAGACGTGCACGGATTACCACCTATTCGAGGGATTGAGCATCAAATTGACTTAATTCCCGGTGCATCATTACCCAACCGTGCACCATACCGTACCAATCCAGAGGAGACGAAGGAGATTATGCATCAAGTACAAGAACTGCTCGACAAAGGTTATATACGCGAATCCCTTAGTCCTTGTATTGTTCCTATCATTTTAGTGCTGAAAAAGGATGGTACGTCATGTATGTGCGTTGATTGTAGATGCATTAATAATATTACTATTCGTTATCGTCATCCTATTCCTAGGCTAGATGATATGCTTGATGAATTGAGTGGCTGTAAAATATTCTCCAAAGTTGGTTTGCGTAGTGGATACCATCAAATTCGTATGAAATTGGGAGATGAATGGAAAACAGCATTTAAAACTAAGTTTGGATTATATGAGTGGTTAGTCATGCCTTTTGGATTAACTAATGCACCTAGTACTTTCATGAGGTTAATGAACGAAGTTTTATGTGCTTTCATCGGACGATTTGTGGTAGTTTACTTTGATGACATATTGATTTATAGCAAATCTTTGGACGAACATTTGGAACATTTACGTGTTGTTTTTATTGCTCTATGTGATGCATGTTTGTTTGGTAACCTTGGAAAGTGCACCTTTTGCACCGACCGAGTATCTTTTCTTGGCTATGTTGTTACTCCACAGGGAATTGAAGTCGATAAAGCCAAGATTGAATCTATTGAGAGTTGGCCGCAGCCCAAAACGGTCAAACAAGTGAGGAGTTTCCTTGGCCTCGCTGGGTTCTATAGGCATTTTGTGAGAGATTTCAGCACCATTGCTGCACCTCTCAACGAGCTTACAAAGAAGGATGTGCCTTTTGTTTGGGGTACCGCACAGGAAGAAGCCTTCACGGTATTGAAAGTGATAGAGGCAAAGGTGTCCCGTCTTTCGATGAGATGGTGGATTTCGCTTTGGTGGAAGTCGACTTTGACGATCCGACTACGAACGTGCGAGGACGTCGCGCCTTAGCAATCGCTAAACCAACTCCGAGAGATTATTGACCACGCCGGAGCACGATCAACCTGACCACGAGGGTCTGTTTCCTGCGAGCAAACGAAGAACAAGCAAGAAACTAAGATTGCAATCTGGATATTGCGAATATAAGATGGAAGCTTTATTGATCAAGGTGGGGTTCTGTGACGCCTTTGTCTGGTCGTTGAACACAAACGAAGTACGCGAAGTTGCAGCTATGGCGAACTTTTAATCTAAACAAAACCCAAAGTCTAAACGATGCCCTAAGGGCTGTATATATGGAGGAAGAGGGGGGAATTTCGTGGCCCTTGGTGGAGGGGTCCGAAATCAACCCTATCTCTTGTTTCCCCACACATACGGACTCTAAAAATAGCCTATACTTATGTATTTCGAAATTACATGGGCCTGGCCCAATAATAAGGTGACGCGGCACCTAAAATAGCCTCGGGACGAAATTTAGGAAGTGGCATCTTGTATATTTCGTCCAAGGCTTCATGCACCCATTATGGTGGCTTCAAAGTCCTGAAATCATCACTTGTAACTCCGTTCTTGTTCCCCTTGCGCATGCCATCATCTCCATGCTTGTTCTTGCTCCAATGTTCATCCTTCTCCAAGCTAGGCCCTTCATTTGTAAGCAAAACAAATGTATCCAATTTAGGCAGCATCATATTCTCATGAACATTAGAATCATTACCAAGAAACGAGAGTACCTGGTAATTTAGTTGGCGTGCACGAGCTCTAGTAATTGGTCCAGTATGTATAGCAGCAGGGGCTGTGGGTGTAACAATTGTATTGATGTCCTCATCATCCTCCCCTTCTTGAAATGAAGTCGTCCTCGACGGAAGTTCATCTTCCTCACCCAAATAAGGCTTCAAATCTGCAATGTTAAAAGTGGGACTAACCCCAAAATCTGCAGGCAGCTCAAGTTTATATGCATTATCATTTATTTTCTCTAACACCTTAAAGGGACCATCAGCACGTGGCATTAACTTTGATTTGCGCAAATCAGGAAATCTATCCTTACGCATATGTAACCAAACAAGATCTCCAGGTGCAAACACAACATGTTTTCTACCCTTATCTCCAGCAAGTTTATATTTAGCATTCATACGCTCAATGTTTTCCTTAGTTAACTCATGCATTTTTAAAATCAATTCAGCACGTTGTTTAGCATCAAAATTAACCTTCTCCGAAGATGGAAGAGGCAACAAATCAATAGGTGCACGAGGTAGGAAACCATACACAACTTCAAAAGGGCACATCTTAGTAGTAGAATGCAATGAACGATTATAAGAAAATTCAATATGAGGCAAGCATTCCTCCCACATTTTCTTATTATTCTTCAAAACAGCCCTAAGCATAGTAGACAACGTTCTATTGACTACTTCAGTTTGTCCATTAGTTTGGGGGTGACAAGTAGTACTAAAAAGCAGTTTAGTCCCCAACTTAGCCCATAAACATCTCCAAAAGTGGCTAAGAAATTTAGTATCACGATCTGAAACAATAGTATTTGGCACACCATGCAAGCGAATAATTTCACGAAAGAACAAATCAGCAACATTAACAGCATCATCGCTTTTATGACATGGTATAAAGTGTGCCATTTTCGAGAATCTATCCACGACAACAAATATGCTATCCCTCCCCTTCTTTGTTCGAGGTAAACCTAAAACAAAGTCCATAGATATATCCTCCCAAGGAACACTAGGTACAGGCAAAGGCATATATAAAGCATGAGGATTGAGTCGTGACTTAGCTTTTTGACATGTAGTGCAGCGAGCAATAAAACGCTCAACATCCCGTCTCATCTTTGGCCAAAAGAAATGTGTAGCAAGTACGTCCTCCGTCTTCTTCACGCCAAAGTGTCCCATTAATCCTCCTCCCTTACAACGACGACAAATAATATCACTTGTGTGCCCTGTTGATGCCATGGAAGAAGAAGAACGTTGTGCAGGACCCGCAGGTGCGCTCTTGGAAGATAATGGTGGTTGTGCCTGTTTTCTTGTATCACGGCTGGAGGTGGCACCGGATGGAGGTGCTGGTGCAGTTGAAGGAGAAGATGCACGTGGTGTCCATGATGAAGGTCGGCCTGCAGAAAAGTTAGTTCGCCCCAATGCTTGTCGATCCTGCACTTCACGTTCAGCTTTACAAGCAAGATGGAATAAACGAGTGATATTAGTATACTCCTTATAGTCTAGAATGGTCTGAATCTCTCTATTTAATCCACCCAGAAAACGTGCAAGCATAGCTTCATTCTCCTCAACAATACCACATCTAATCATGCCAGTTTGTAATTCCTGATAATATTCTTCTACAGAATTTTTCCCTTGTCTTAAACGCTGCAATTTTTGAAGCAATTCACGTTGATAATATGGTGGAACCCAACGCGTACGCATAGCAGTTTTTAAAGCAGCCCAAGTAGTTGGAATAGGATATAATCTACAATGTTCAGACCACCATACACATGCAAAACTAGTGAAAGCACAAACGGCAGCAGCAACTCGTCTCTCCTCAGGATATTGTAAACATGTAAATCGTTGTTCAGTTTCTAACTCCCAAGTAAGATATATATCAGGAACATATCTACCCTCAAATGGTGGAATATTCAATTTCAGTTTAGGAATATGGACATCATCTCGTACCTGAGGTGGTGGTGCAGGCCTACCATTACGAATATATACCTGAGGTCGACCTGCTGGTGGTGGTACAGGTGGCTGCACGTAGTGTTGATTTTGATCAACCTCATCCTCATAATCTCCCACATAATCATCCTCCTCCGCATCAGCAGCAGGAGCCACAGAAGTATCAACAGCAGCACCAACAGTTTGGCCAAACGCAGGAGGAACACGGCTTGCTCGGCGGAGGTCTGCTTCGCGACGTGGAGGTAGTCGTTGTTGTTGTTGTTGGAGAGGTGCGTTAGGTGCAGCGGGTGGTGGTGGTGGAAGACGTGCGAGCAATTCATTAAACTTGTTATCGAGCTTTGTTTCGAACGTCTTCTCAAGGCCAGTGATCTTCTCCATGGCCTCTTCAAAATTGTTCAGCACATCTTGCACCTGTTCAGTCATCATTTGCTGAAACTTATCATGAAGCTCCTTGTTCGATAAATTCTCCCAGTCAATCTCGTCAGCTTGTGATCCTGGCATGGTTAGCAGCAATAGAAACACACAAGAATATGATCCTACAGACTACGAACAAGTGGTGGTGGTGGGTGTCACAAATCCGTCAAGCAAATCTCAAATTCTTACCAGTTCTTACCCAGCAGCAGGCGGTGATCGGCAACCGTTGTAGTCAAAAACTCTCAAAGCTTGGATAGAGCGATTACCAGGGAGAGTCAAACGCACGACGTAGATGTATGTGGAGCTGGGAAGGCTTATAATATGGTAGCAAAAAGGGTCAGCAATAATCAATTCAGAGATGCAAAGTTGAATAAACGCTCAACGACGGTACTGTGCTGGTCCTAGGCTAGACTGTGCTAGAGACGCGAGCCTAGAACACTAACAAAATCACGGCGCGGCACGTAAACAAGGGAAAAGCACACTCTGAATTTTCTTTTTCGCTCTTTTTTTTTCGCGAAAAATCACTATAATGGCGAGTGTCTCAAAACTCTTCCTAGCTCAAACTGACAGGATGGGCACGAAATTTTTTCGACCAAATTTTTTTTTTTCGACTGCCCGGACCCAAAAACTGGAAACGGGTCAAAAAAAACTTCCTATAATGGCACCTGTCTCAAAACACTCAGAAACACCTAAAAATAGGATAGCCAGAAATTTTTTCGAAAAATGCGTTTTCGAAAAATTTTGGGCCTAAACGGAGCGTGGCTACCCGACTCTTTTTTTTTTCCAAAACCTACTCCGGCAAGGAAACACAAATCGGAATCTAGATGGATCCCGAAAACAAACCTAATAAGCAAAGAACTCGGATTGGTGGTGGATATATGGTGGTGGTATATGGCAGCGGTGGTGGTAGCGGTGGTAGTATATGGATATGGATCGGTGGTGGTATATGGACACGGATTGGTGGTGGTATATGGATACGGATTCGGTGCGGTGGTGGTAGATGGCAGGGGCGATGATGATGGTGCGGCGGCGGCGTGACAACTTATGACCAGAACTCGAAACTCTAAAAGACTAGACTCTAAGACCAGCAACTAGACACGACGATGCAACCGCAAATTCAACAAAGCAAAACCCTAAAAAGATTATGCAAGGCTCAGATTGGTTCGGATATGATGAACTAACCCTAAATTTTTTTTTGTGGCTTTTTCGTGGACTATAGGTATGAAGAGCAGACTCGATCTAAACTACTAAAAAACTGTAAAATCTCACCGAGCAACCTGGCTCTGATACCAGCACGAGGTAGGAAACCATACACAACTTCAAAAGGGCACATCTTAGTAGTAGAATGCAATGAACGATTATAAGCAAATTCAATATGAGGCAAGCATTCCTCCCACATTTTCTTATTATTCTTCAAAACAGCCCTAAGCATAGTAGACAACGTTCTATTGACTACTTCAGTTTGTCCATCAGTTTGGGGGTGACAAGTAGTACTAAAAAGCAGTTTAGTCCCCAACTTAGCCCATAAACATCTCCAAAAGTGGCTAAGAAATATAGTATCACGATCTGAAACAATAGTATTTGGCACACCATGCAAGCGAATAATTTCACGAAAGAACAAATCAGCAACATTAACAGCATCATCGCTTTTATGACATGGTATAAAGTGTGCCATTTTCGAGAATCTATCCACGACAACAAATATGCTATCCCTCCCCTTCTTTGTTCGAGGTAAACCTAAAACAAAGTCCATAGATATATCCTCCCAAGGAACACTAGGTACAGGCAAAGGCATATATAAACCATGAGGATTGAGTCGTGACTTAGCTTTTTGACATGTAGTGCATCGAGCAATAAAACGCTCAACATCCCGTCTCATCTTTGGCCAAAAGAAATGTGTAGCAAGTACGTCCTCCATCTTCTTCACGCCAAAGTGTCCCATTAATCCTCCTCCATGCGCCTCCTGCAACAACAAAAGACGAACGGAGCTAGCTGGAATGCATAGCCTGTTAGCACGAAACACAAATCCATTGTTAACGACAAACTTGTTCCACATTCTTCCTTCTTTACAATTCTGCATTACATCTTTAAAATCAGCATCATGCACATATTGATCTTTGATGGTCTCCAAACCAAATATTTTGAAGTCAAGTTGTGAAAGCATAGTATAGCGACGAGACAATGCATCAGCAATAACATTTTCTTTTCCCTTCTTGTGTTTAATGACATAAGGGAAAGTCTCAATGAATTCAACCCATTTAGCATGTCTACGATTCAGTTTAGCTTGACTTTTAATATGTTTCAAAGATTCATGATCAGAATGTATAACAAATTCTTTGGGCCATAAATAATGTTGCCATGTTTCTAAAGTCCGAACAAGAGCATATAATTCTTTATCATAAGTAGAATAATTCAGACTAGGCCCACTCAATTTTTCAGAAAATATGCAACAGGTTTGCCATCTTGTAATAACACACCTCCTAATCCAATTCCACTAGCATCACATTCAAGCTCAAAAGTCTTATTAAAATCAGGAAGTTGGAGTAAAGGAGCATGTGTCAACTTATCTTTCAATACCGTGAAGGCTTCTTCCTGTGCGGTACCCCAAACAAAAGGCACATCCTTCTTTGTAAGCTCGTTGAGAGGTGCAGCAATGGTGCTGAAATCTCTCACAAAACGCCTATAGAATCCAGCGAGGCCAAGAAAACTCCTCACTTGTGTGACCGTTTTGGGCTGCGGCCAACTCTCAATAGCTTCAATCTTGGCTTTGTCAACTTCAATTCCCTGTGGAGTAACAACATAGCCAAGAAAAGATACTCGGTCGGTGCAAAAGGTGCACTTCCCAAGGTTACCAAACAAACGTGCATCACGTAGAGCAATAAAAACAGCACGTAAATGTTCCAAATGTTCTTCCAAAGATCTGCTATAAATCAGTATATCATCAAAATAGACTACCACAAATCGTCCAATGAAAGCACGTAAAACTTCGTTCATTAGTCTCATGAAAGTACTAGGCGCATTAGTTAACCCAAAAGGCATGACTAACCACTCATATAACCCAAACTTAGTTTTAAATGCTGTTTTCCATTCATCTCCCAATTTCATACGAATTTGATGGTATCCACTACGCAAATCAACTTTGGAGAATATTGTAGAGCCACTCAATTCATCAAGCATATCATCTAGCCTAGGAATAGGATGACGATAACGAATAGTAATATTATTAATGCCTCTACAATCAACACACATACGTGATGTACCATCCTTTTTCGGCACTAGAATAATAGGAACAGCACAAGGACTAAGGGATTCGCGTATATAACCTTTGTCGAGCAGCTCTTGTACTTGACGCATAATCTCCTTCGTCTCCTCTAGATTGGTACGGTATGGTGCACGGTTTGGCAGTGAAGCACCGGGAATTAAGTCAATTTGATGCTCAATCCCTCGAATAGGCGGTAATCCCGGTGGCACGTCTTGTGGAAAGACGTCAGCGAACTCCTGCAAAATGTTAGTGACAGCAGGAGGCAAAGAGGAAGGCACGTCCTCGAATGAAAATAATGCCTCTTTGCACACAAAAGCATAGCAAACAGATTTGCTGAAATCTAGCTCATCAATATCAGATTTGGTGGCAAATAAACATGCACTTTTCAATTTAATTTCAGAAGCAACACTAGATGGTTTATTATTAGGCTTCATTTGTTGCTCAAATTCTTTTGCCACAATCTGATTTTCACTCTTATTCGTCTCCTGTTTTGCTTTATTAGCTCTATTAATATCATCTTTCAAAATGGAATCAGGAGTCATAGGAAGCAAAGTAATATTTTTACCCTTATGAACTAGAGTATAGTGATTGTTTCTACCACGGTGTACAGAATTTTTATCAAATTGCCATGGTCTACCAAGTAATAAGGAACATGCTTGCATAGGTACCACATCAAAATCAACATAATCAGCATATGTAGAGATACTAAAATGCACACGAACAGTACGTGTTACCTTAACCTTGCCGCTGTTGTTGAACCATTGGATGTAGTAAGGATGTGGATGTGGTCTTATGGTGAGAGAAAGCTTCTCCACCATCTCCATGCTAGCCAAGTTGTTGCAGCTCCCTCCGACTATGATGACGCGCATAGAACGTTCCTTCACAACTCCCTTGGTATGGAACAAATTGTGCCTCTGATTTTGCTCAGCTTGTGTGACCTGCACACTCAAAACACGTTGAGCAACTAAACATTCATACCTGTCAGCGTCTTCAGGAGCCATGTATTGCGTCTCATGATCAGAATCATCTCCACCATGTTCTTCACGTGTAATAAGAGCCAAAGTCTCCTCATCATAGTCACTAGCGGACTCATATCCACCATCCACGGTAGCAATCATCACACGCGGAGATTTGCATTCTCTCGCATAATGACCTCCTCCCTTACAACGACGACAAATAATATCACTTGTGTGCCCTGTTGATGCCATGGAAGAAGAAGAACGCTGTGCAGGCCCCGCAGGTGCGCTCTTGGTAGATAATGGTGGTTGTGCCTGTTTTCTTGTATCACGGCTGGAGGTGGCACCGGATGGAGGTGCTGGTGCAGTTGAAGTAGAAGATGCACGTGGTGTCCATGATGAAGGTCGGCCTGCAGAAAAGTTAGTTCGCCCCAATGCTTGTCGATCCTGCACTTCACGTTCAGCTTTACAAGCAAGATGGAATAAACGAGTGATATTAGTATACTCCTTATAGTCTAGAATGGTCTGAATCTCTCTATTTAATCCACCCAGAAAACGTGCAAGCATAGCTTCATTCTCCTCAACAATACCACATCTAATCATGCCAGTTTGTAATTCCTGATAATATTCTTCTATAGAATTTTTCCCTTGTCTTAAACGCTGCAATTTTTGAAGCAATTCACGTTGATAATATGGTGGAACCCAACGCGTACGCATAGCAGTTTTCAAAGCAGCCCAAGTAGTTGGAATAGGATATAATCTACAATGTTCATACCACCATACACATGCAAAACTAGTGAAAGCACAAACGGCAGCAGCAACTCGTCTCTCCTCAGGATATTGTAAACATGTAAATCGTTGTTCAGTTTCTAACTCCCAAGTAAGATATATATCAGGAACATATCTACCCTCAAATGGTGGAATATTCAATTTCAGTTTAGGAATATGGACATCATCTCGTACCTGAGGTGGTGGTGCAGGCCTACCATTACGAATATATACCTGAGGTCGACCTGCTGGTGGTGGTACAGGTGGCTGCACGTAGTGTTGATTTTGATCAACCTCATCCTCATAATCTCCCACATAATCATCCTCCTCCGCATCAGCAGCAGGAGCCACAGAAGTATCAACAGCAGCACCAACAGTTTGGCCAAACGCAGGAGGAACACGGCTTGCTCGGCGGAGGTCTGCTTCGCGACGTGGAGGTAGTCGTTGTTGTTGTTGTTGGAGAGGTGCGTTAGGTGCAGCGGGTGGTGGTGGTGGAAGACGTGCGAGCAATTCATTAAACTTGTTATCGAGCTTTGTTTCGAACGTCTTCTCAAGGCCAGTGATCTTCTCCATGGCCTCTTCAAAATTGTTCAGCACATCTTGCACCTGTTCAGTCATCATTTGCTGAAACTTATCATGAAGCTCCTTGTTCGATAAATTCTCCCAGTCAATCTCGTCAGCTTGTGATCCTGGCATGGTTAGCAGCAATAGAAACACACAAGAATATGATCCTACAGACTACGAACAAGTGGTGGTGGTGGGTGTCACAAATCCGTCAAGCAAATCTCAAATTCTTACCAGTTCTTACCCAGCAGCAGGCGGTGATCGGCAACCGTTGCAGTCAAAAACTCTCAAAGCTTGGATAGAGCGATTACCAGGGAGAGTCAAACGCACGACGTAGATGTATGTGGAGCTGGGAAGGCTTATAATATGGTAGCAAAAAGGGTCAGCAATAATCAATTCAGAGATGCAAAGTTGAATAAACGCTCAACGACGGTACTGTGCTGGTCCTAGGCTAGACTGTGCTAGAGACGCGAGCCTAGAACACTAACAAAATCACGGCGTGGCACGTAAACAAGGGAAAAGCACACTCTGAATTTTTTTTTCGCTCTTTGTTTTTTGCGCTCTTTTTTTTGCGCTGCTTTTTTTTTTGCGAAAAATCACTATAATGGCGAGTGTCTCAAAACTCTTCCTAGCTCAAACTGACAGGATGGGCACGAAATTTTTTCGACCAATTTTTTTTTTTCGACTGCCCGGACCCAAAAACTGGAAACTGGTCAAAAAAAACTTCCTATAATGGCACCTGTCTCAAAACACTCAGAAACACCTAAAAATAGGATAGCCAGAATTTTTTTTTCCGAAACCTACTCCGGCAAGGAAACACAAATCGGAATCTAGATGGATCCCGAAAACAAACCTAATAAGCAAAGAACTCGGATTGGTGGTGGTATATGGCAGCGGTGGTGGTAGCGGTGGTAGTATATGGATATGGATCGGTGGTGGTATATGGACACGGATTGGTGGTGGTATATGGATACGGATTCGGTGCGGTGGTGGTAGATGGCAGGGGCGATGATGATGGTGCGGCGGCGGCGTGACAACTTATGACCAGAACTTGAAACTCTAAAAGACTAGACTCTAAGACCAGCAACTAGACACGACGATGCAACCGCAAATTCAACAAAGCAAAACCCTAAAAAGATTATGCAAGGCTCAGATTGGTTCGGATATGATGAACTAACCCTAATTTTTTTTGTGGCTTTTTCGTGGACTATAGGTATGAAGAACAGACTCGATCTAAACTACGAAAAACTGTAAAATCTCACCGAGCAACCTGGAAATCTGATACCACTTGATAGAGGCAAAGGTGTCCCGTCTTTCGATGAGATGGTGGATTTCGCTTTGGTGGAAGTCGACTTTGACGATCCGACTACGAACGTGCGAGGACGTCGCGCCTTAGCAATCGCTAAACCAACTCCGAGAGGTTATTGACCACGCCGGAGCACGATCAACCTGACCACGAGGGTCTGTTTCCTGCGAGCAAACGAAGAACAAGCAAGAAACTAAGATTGCAATCTGGATATTGCGAATATAAGATGAAAGCTTTATTGATCAAGGTGGGGTTCTGTGACGCCTTTGTCTGGTCGTTGAACACAAACGAAGTACGCGAAGTTGCAGCTATGGCGAACTTTTAATCTAAACAAAACCCAAAGTCTAAACGATGCCCTAAGGGCTGTATATATGGAGGAAGAGGGGGGAATTTCGTGGCCCTTCGTGGAGGAGTCCGAAATCAACCCTATCTCTTGTTTCCCCACACATACGGACTCTAAAAATAGCCTATACTTATGTATTTCGAAATTACATGGGCCTGGCCCAATAATAAGGTGACGCAGCACCTAAAATAGCCTCGGGACAAAATTTATGAAGTGGCATCTTGTATATTTCGTCCAAGGCTTCATGCACCCATTATGGTGGCTTCAAAGTCCTGAAATCATCACTTGTAACTCCGTTCTTGTTCCCCTTGCGCATGCCATCATCTCCATGCTTGTTCTTGCTCCAATGTTCATCCTTCTCCAAGCTAGGCCCTTCATTTGTAAGCAAAACAAATGTATCCAATTTAGGCAGCATCATATTCTCATGAACATTAGAATCATTACCAAGAAACGAAAGTACCTGGTAATTTAGTTGGCGTGCACGAGCTCTAGTAATTGGTCCAGTATGTATAGCAGCAGGGGCTGTGGGTGTAACAATTGTATTGATGTCCTCATCAGACTGTGCTAGAGACGCGAGCCTAGAACACTAACAAAATCACGGCGCGGCACGTAAACAAGGGAAAAGCACACTCTGGAATTTTTTTTTTCGAAACCTACTCCGGCAAGGAAACACGAATCGGAATCTGGATGGATCCCGAAAACAAACCTAATAAGCAAGGAACTCGGATTGGTGGTGGATATATGGTGGTAGATGGCAGCTGTGGTGGTATATGACAGTTGTGGTGGTATATGGATACGGATTCGAAGCAGTGGCGGATAAGCGGTGGTGGTAGATGGCAGGGGTGATGATGATGGTGCGGCGGCGGCGTGACAACTTATGACCAGAACTCGAAACTCTAAAAGACTAGACTCTAAGACCAGCAACTAGACACGACGATGCAACCGCAAATTCAACAAAGCAAAACCCTAAAAAGATTATGCAAAGGCTCAGATTGGTTCGGATATGATGAACTAACCCTAATTTTTTTTTGTGGCTTTTTCGTGGACTGTAGGTATGAAGAACAGACTCGATCTAAACTACGAAAAACTGTAAAATCTCACCGAGCAACCTGGAAATCTGATACCACTTGATAGAGGCAAAGGTGTCCCGTCTTTCGATGAGATGGTGGATTTCGCTTTGGTGGAAGTCGACTTTGACGATCCGACTATGAACGTGCGAGGACGTCGCGCCTTAGCAATCGCTAAACCAACTCCGAGAGGTTATTGACCACGCCGGAGCACGATCAACCTGACCACGAGGGTCTGTTTCCTGCGAGCAAACGAAGAACAAGCAAGAAACTAAGATTGCAATCTGGATATTGCGAATATAAGATGGAAGCTTTATTGATCAAGGTGGGGTTCTGTGACGCCTTTGTCTGGTCGTTGAACACAAACGAAGTACGCGAAGTTGCAGCTATGGCGAACTTTTAATCTAAACAAAACCCAAAGTCTAAACGATGCCCTAAGGGCTGTATATATGGAGGAAGAGGGGGGAATTTCGTGGCCCTTGGTGGAGGGGTCCGAAATCAACCCTATCTCTTGTTTCCCCACACATACGGACTCTAAAAATAGCCTATACTTATGTATTTCGAAATTACATGGGCCTGGCCCAATAATAAGGTGACGCGACACCTAAAATAGCCTCGGGACGAAATTTAGGAAGTGGCATCTTGTATATTTCGTCCAAGGCTTCATGCACCCATTATGGTGGCTTCAAAGTCCTGAAATCATCACTTGTAACTCCGTTCTTGTTCCCCTTGCGCATGCCATCATCTCCATGCTTGTTCTTGCTCCAATGTTCATCCTTCTCCAAGCTAGGCCCTTCATTTGTAAGCAAAACAAATGTATCCAATTTAGGCAGCATCATATTCTCATGAACATTAGAATCATTACCAAGAAACGAAAGTACCTGGTAATTTAGTTGGCGTGCACGAGCTCTAGTAATTGGTCCAGTATGTATAGCAGCAGGGGCTGTGGGTGTAACAATTGTATTGATGTCCTCATCAGAAAGATAAGTTGACACTTGCTCCTTAACTCCAACTTCCTGATTTTAATAAGACTTTTAAGGTTGAATGTGATGCTAGTGGAATTGGATTAGGAGATGTGTTATTATAAGATGGCAAACCTGTTGCATACTTTTCTGAAAAATTGAGTGGGCCTAGTCTGAACTATTTTACTTATGACAAAGAATTATATGCTCTTGTTCGGACCTTAGAAACATGGCAACATTATTTATGGCCCAAGGAATTTGTTATACATTCTGATCATGAATCTTTGAAACACATTAAAAGTCAAGCAAAACTAAACCGTAGACATGCTAAATGGGTTGAATTCATTGAGACTTTTCCTTATGTCATTAAACACAAGAAGGGTAAACAAAATGTTATTGCTGATGCATTGTCTCGTCGTTATACTATGCTTTCACAACTTGACTTTAAAATATTTGGTTTGGAGACCATCAAAGATCAATATGTGCATGATGCTGAATTCAAAGATGTATTGCGGAATTGTAAGGAAGGGAGAACTTGGAACAAGTTCATTCTTAACGATGGATTTGTGTTTCATGCTAACAAGCTATGCATTCCAGCTAGCTCTGTTCGTCTTTTGTTGTTGCAGGAGGCGCATGGAGGATGATTAATGGGACACTTTTGTGTCAAGAAGACGGAGGATATACTTTCTACACATTTCTTTTGGCCAAAGATGAGATGGGATGTTGAGCATTTTGTTGCTCGCTGCACTACATGTCAAAAAACTAATTCACGACTCAATCCTCATGGTTTATATATGCCTTTGCCTGTACCTAGTGTTCCTTGGGAGGATATATCTATGGACTTTGCTTTAGGTTTGCCTCGAACAAAGAAGGGGAGGGATAGCATATTTGTTGTCGTGGATAGGTTCTCGAAAATGGCACACTTTATACCATGTCATAAAAGCGATGATGCTGTTACTGTTGCTGATTTGTTCTTTCGTGAAATTATTCGCTTGCATGGTGTGCCAAATACTATTGTTTCAGATCGTGATACTAAACTTCTTAGCCACTTTTGGAGATGTTTATGGGCTAAGTTGGGGACTAAGCTGCTTTTTAGTACTACTTGTCACCCCCAAACTGATGGACAAACTGAAGTAGTCAATAGAACATTGTCTACTATGGTTAGGGCTGTTTTGAAGAATAACAAGAAAATATGGGAAGAATGCTTGCCTCATATTGAATTTGCTTATAATCGTTCATTGCATTCTACTACTAAGATGTGCCCTTTTGAAATTGTGTATGGTTTCTTACCTCGTGCACCTATTGATTTATTGCCTCTTCCATCTTCGGAGAAGGTTAATTTTGATGCTAAAGAACGTGCTAAATTGATTTTAAAAATGCATGAGTTAACTAAGGAAAACATTGAGCGTATGAATGCTAAATATAAACTTGCTGGAGATAAGGGTAGAAAACATGTTGTGTTTGCACCTAGAGATCTTGTTTGGTTACATTTGCGTAAGGATAGATTTCCTAATTTGCGCAAATCAAAGCTAATGCCACGTGCTGATGCTCCTTTTAAGGTGTTGCAGAAAATAAATGATAATGCATATAAACTTGAGCTGCCTGCAGATTTTGGGGTTAGTCCCACTTTTAACATTGCAGATTTGAAGCCTTATTTGGGTGAGGACGATTAACTTTCGTCGAGGATGACTTCATTTCAAGAAGGGTAGGATGATGAGCACATCAATACCATTTTTACACCCACAGCCCCTACTGCTATACATACTGGACCAATTTCTAGAGCTCGCGCACGCCAATTGAATTATCATGTACTTCCATTTCTTGGTAACGATTCTAATGTTCATGAGAATATGATGTTGCCTAAATTGGATACATTTGTCCTGCTTACAAATGAAGGGCCTAGCTTGGACAAGAAAGATGAACCTTGGAACAAGTTCAAGCGTGGAGATGATGGCATGCGCAAGGGCATCCAGAACGGAGTTACAAGTGATGATTTCAGGACTTTGAAGCCACCATAAGGAGTGCATGAAGCCTTGGACGAAATATACAAGATGCCACTTCATAAATTTCATCCAGAGGCTATTTTAGGTGTTGCGTCACCATATTATTGGGCCAGGCCCATGTATTTTCGAAATACTTAATTATAGGTTGTTTTTAGAGTCCATATGTGTGGGGAAACAAGAGTTAGGGTTGTTTTCCGACCCCTCCTCCAAGGGCCACAAAATTCCCCCCTCTTCCTCCATAGATACGGCCCTTAGGGCATCGTTTAGACTTTGGGTTTTGTTTAGATTAAAAGTTCGCCATAGCTGCAACTTCGCGTACTTCGTTTGTGTCCAACGACCAGACCAAGACGTCACAGAACCCCCCTTGATCAATAAAGCTTTCATCTTATATTCGCAATATCCAAATTGCAATCTTAGTTTCTTGCTTGTTCTTCGTTTGCTCGCAGGAAACAGGCCCTCGTGGTCAGGTCGATCGTGCTCCGGCATGGTCAATAACCCCTCGGGGTTAGTTTAGCGATTGCTAAGGCGCGACGTCCTTGCACGTTCGTAGTCGGATCGTCAAAGTCGACTTCCTCTAAAACGATAGCCACCATCTCATCAAAAGACGGGACACCTTTGCCTCTATCACCGCGCCGCCCAGAGTTGGTGCAACGACACCCCCGGAGGGCCCTGATCCGCCGGCAGGGGGTCCAGCTCCGTCTTTGGATCCGGCGGCATGGGGCCGACCATCTGGTGCACGAACGACGCCGCTCGCCAGGCTCTGACTGCCTAGGCGGTGATGGTGTTCGTGGGCCGCGGCCCGAGTCCTGTCCGCGACCGGTCCGCTGCTTGTCCGGGCCGGCATGGGCCGTTCGGCCCCCAACGAGCCGATTGCCGTGGCCGTCTTCTTCTTAGGGGCCATGGCGACGAAGAACCGCTAGGCTAACTACCAGACCAGATTCTCACAAATGCGCCCCCTACCTGGCGCGCCAAAGATGTCGGTGGGAAACGACACCTATGGGATCGCAAGAATCCCTACTGCAGTTGCGGGGCGCGGGGTTGAGAGAAGAGTGGGTCTAACAGAGACCACGCGGTTCGTTTATCCAGGTTTGGGCCACGAGGATGCATAAAACCCTAGTCCTGCTTTGGTGGATGTATTCTGAGTCCTTGAACTAGCTTCGGGGTGTAACGAGCTCCAAAAAGCCGAATCCCTCCCCTCGCCGCCTTGGGCCTCCTTTTATAGAAAAAGGGGTTGCCACAGTGGCACACAGGAGGTGGAAAGGCAACAG
Source organism: Triticum dicoccoides (assembly GCF_002162155.2). NCBI lineage: Eukaryota > Viridiplantae > Streptophyta > Magnoliopsida > Poales > Poaceae > Triticum > Triticum dicoccoides. The sequence continues at coordinate 298,589,937 of NC_041390.1, read as the reverse complement.
TGTTGCGGGGTTATCCTGGTATTACAGGACAAAGCGCATTAAATGCAAGGCTTAGGTGTCCCTCCACTTTATCGGGGGCGAGGCCCGTCCCATCCGTCGCCGCTCCTCCAAGCTTCGACATGCGCCCTGGCCAGCGATGCATGCGGTGCCATGTAGGTAGGCAGGCAGCTGAGGTGGCGCGGTGGTGGAGTCTACATGAAGGGCTGCATGTCGCCACGCAGGTGCCTGACCAGCTGGTTGGGTCGGCAGCTGCATGCGAATAGCGGCGGAGACTTGGCTGGTGTGGGCCTGACGGTGGCCCTGCTGGCGCGCTTGGCAAGGGCCTTGCCGGGTGGCCCGGTAGGGGTCTTGTCTTGTCGTGCAGGCGTCCCTGGCAACGACCTTGCCGGGGGTCTTGTGGGTTTCTTCAGTGAGGATGGCTGCCTTCCTATCCTCATTTGACCTTGACTATTCTTTATCTTCACGAAGATCTGCATGCCACCACAGAGGTGCCTCCCGAGCCCTGTACAATGCATTTGTCGAGTGTTGGTGGGCTCGAGGGTGGCTCGCTTGGCTGGCGTGGACGAGCTGCCCCGGCAAGGGTCTTGCCGGGGAAACCTGCTTTGCCCATCTGATCTTTGTGTCCTTGGTCCTTGTCGTTGCTTTGCTTCGTCTTGGGCTTCGATCTTACCTTGGCTTACCTCCCTTGCTCTGCTTGGTGTGGTCACGTGCGTGGCTCTGACTGCCTGTGCATAGGTAAAGGGGTACAAAAATGTGCCCCTAGTTTTGTACACCGACATCCTACTGCTCCGCACTTCCGACGATCTTCGCCCACGGCAGGTAGCGCTCGGCCCGGAGCTTCGCATTGTTCTCATTTAGTTGTCGGATGACGTCGGTAGACTGTTGAAAAGAGGCTTTCAGGTCATCCTGCAACCTCGCCCACCTGGAGATCTGATCCATCTGCCTAACGACGAGGGCAGGCATGCACATGTAAGAGTCGTCGCCAGCCTGCGAGACATTTTCCCAAGTCGCCGCCATGTGGGAGGACATCTCTGCTGCATTCATGGCGCGGTGGGACATCTCTTTTGCTTTCGAGGTGCGGCCGGACCAGTCTGCTGCATCGACAACGCGACGGGTCCTCCGTGCTGCTTTGGCGGCACGACGGGACCTCTCTGCTACTACGGCCGTAAGGCGGGATATGCTGGTTGCTTTCGTGGCGAGGCGGGTCATCTCTCATGCTTCCGCTTCCAGGCTCGCCTCTCCCTGGTGGCAATCTCTCGACCCAAAACTCACGTTCGCCATGGCAGATGCAAGCGAACGATGATGAATGACTTGTTTGTTTTTGACTTTTTGTGGATGAGGAGTTTAGGAGGAATGTGCAGTCATCTTGGAGTAGTAGTATTTATAACCGTGTAGTAATACGCTCCTAGGTGGGAAACCGTTTAGGTTTTGATCGGTGTGAACAGGTTTGCAATTAGGAATGTGACGGGATGCGGCCTCCCCGTTCTTCTAAAAAAATTATGACGAGACGCATGCTCAAAATTTACTGATGGTTATAAGTGCGGCACTATTCCCGGAAGGCGTAACGTGGGCATGTACGCCTTCTCGGTGGCGTACGTGGCGTTTGCACCATAGGGTGCACCGCAATAGGCAATGTCAGCACACGTCTTGTTCCAACAACTGTGTGCGCTCGTTATTACCATCGCACACGCTTCTTTTAATTAGAATGGGTGTGCGCGTCTAGCGCACACACGTTGATCTATCTAAATGTTTCAGTTTTTTATGGCTAATTGCAAATAGTTCATCCATGTGAAGTGTATGCCATCAATCGCAGACACTTTGATCTGGCTTACCCGTTTCTGTTCTGTTGCCTAATCGCAAACAGTTAATCCTTCTGAAGTGTATGCCCTCAATCACACACACCTTGATGTGGTTGACCATTTCTTTTGTGTTGCCTAATCACAAACAGTTCATCTGAGTGAACCGTATGCTGTATATCGCACACACCTTCATCTGGCTACCCGTTTCTTTTGTGTTTCCTAATCACAAAAAGTCCATCCGAGTGAACCGTATGCTCTATATCGCACACGCCTTCATCAGGCTGCCCATTTCTGTTCTTCTGCCTCATTGCAAACAGTTCATTGAACTGTACCGTATGCCCTAGATCGCACACGCAACTAAAATCTGAACCGCGTTTGATGCATCCTCCATTGCAAATGTTTGCACTTTTTTATGGTTTTTACATCCCCGTTTGTGATTAATGCATTGCACATAGTTTCGTGAAAGGGTCTCTGATCGTAGTGTCACGTTAGCAGCATCCTGCAGTAGTGTGGAGGGTTCCTATTCCAAGCTGCGACAAGGGCTATCTGGGCTCGGGTTAACTCCCGGGCCAACTCATAGATCAAGAGATAACTGGCAGTGATATAGCGAGAAAGGTGGCTAGCAGGACGATCACACGCCGAACCAATAAAAGGGAAGTGGACACGCTGAAGGAAATATGCAGGCAATAATAAAGTTATTATTTTATTTCCTTATATCATGATAAATGTTTATTATTCATGCTAGAATTGTATTAATCGGAAACATAATACTTGTGTGAATACATAGACAAACAAAATGTCACTAGTGTGCCTCTACTTGACTAGCTCGTTAACCGAAGATGGTTATGTTTCCTAACCATAAACATGTGTTGTCATTTGATTAACGGGATCACATCATTAGGAGAATGATGTGATTGACATGAACCATTCCATTAGCTTAGCACCCGATCGTTTAGTATGTTGTTGTTGCTTTCTTCATGACTTATACATGTTCCTATGACTATGAGATTATGCAACTCCCGTTAGCCGGAGGAACACTTTGTGTGCTACCAAATGTCACAACGTAACTGGGTGATTATAAAGGAGCTCTACAGGTGTCTCCAAAGGTACATGTTGGGTTGGCGTATTTCGAGATTAGGATTTGTCACTCCGATTGTCGTAGAGGTATCTCTGGGCCCTCTCGGTAATGCACATCACATAAGCCTTGCAAGCATTGCAACTAATGAGTTAGTTGCGAGATGATGTATTACAAAACGAGTAAAGAGACTTGCCGGTAACGAGATTGAACTAGGTATTGAGATATCGACGATCGAATCTCGGGCAAGTAACATACCAATGACAAAGGGAACAAAGTATGTTGTTATGTGGTCTGACCGATAAAGATCTTTGAAGAATATGTGGGAGCCAATATGAGCATCCAGGTTCCTCTATTGGTTATTGACCGGAAACATGTCTCGGTCATGTCTACATTGTTCTCGAACCCGTAGGGTCCGCACGCTTAACGTTACGATGACAGTTTCATTATGAGTTTATATATTTTGATGTACCGAAGTTTGTTCGGAGCCCCGGATGTGATCACGGACATGACGAGGAGTCTCGAAATAGTCGAGACATAAAGATTGATATATTGGACGGCTATATTCGGACACCGGAAGTGTTCCGGGTGATTTCGAAGAAAACCGGAGTGCCGGAGGGTTACCGGAACCCCCCCGGGAGAAGTAATGGGCCTTATGGGCCCTAGTGGAGAGAGAGGGGCGGCCAGGGTGGGCCGCGCGCCCCCTCCCCTCTGGTCCAAATTGGACTAGGAGAGGGGGCGGCGCCCCCCTTTCCTTCTCCCTCTCCCCCTTCCTTTCCCCCTCCTAGTAGGAGTAGGAAAGAGGGGAGTCCTACTACTACTAGGAGGAGGACTCCTCCTCCTTGGCGCGCCCAAGGGCCGGCCGGCCTCCCCCCTTGCTCCTTTATATACGGGGGCAGGGGGGCACCTCTAGACACACAAGTTGATCCTCGTGATTGTTTTCTTAGCCGTGTGCGGTGCCCCCTTCCACCATACTCCTCGATAATATTGTAGCGGTGCTTAGGCGAAGCCCTGCGACGGTAGAACATCAAGATCGTCACCACGCTGTCGTGCTGACGGAACTCTTCCCCGAAACTTTGCTGGATCAGAGTCCGGGGATCGTCATCGAGCTGAACGTGTGCTAAAACTTGGAGGAGCCGTAGTTTGGTGCTTGATCGGTCGGGCCATGAAGACGTACGACTACATCAACCGCGTTGTCATAACGCTTCAGCTGTCGGTCTACGAGGGTATGTAGACAACACTCTCCCCTCTCGTTGCTATGCATCACCATGATCTTGCGTGTGCGTAGGAAAATTTTGAAATTACTACGTTCCCCAACAGTGGCATCCGAGCTTGGTTTTATACGTTGATGTTGTGCACGAGTAGAACACAAGTGAGTTGTGGGCGATATAAGTCATACTGCTTACTAGCATGTCATACTTTGGTTCGGTGGTATTGTTGGATGAAGCGGCCCGGACCGACATTACGCGTATGCTTACGCGAGACTGGTTCTACCGACGTGCTTTGCACACAGGTGGCTGGCGGGTGTCAGTTTGTCCAACTTTAGTTGAATCGAGTGTGGCTACGCCCGGTCTTTGCGAAGGTTAAAACAGCACCAACTTGACAAACTATCATTGTGGTTTTTGATGCGTAGGTAAGATTGGTTCTTGCTTAAGCCTGTAGCAGCCACGTAAAACTAGCAACAACAAAGTAGAGGACGTCTAACTTGTTTTTGCAGGGCATGTTGTGATGTGATATGGTCAAGACATGATGCTAAATTTTATTGTATGAGATGATCATGTTTTGTAACCGAGTTATCGGCAACTGGCAGGAGCCATATGGTTGTCACTTTATTGTATGCAATGCAATTGTGCTGTAATGCTTTACTTTATCACTAAGCGGTAGCGATAGTCGTGGAAGCATAAGATTGGCGAGACGACAACGACGCTACGATGGTGATCAAGGTGTCGCGCCAGTGACGATGGTGATCATGACGGTGCTTCGAAGATGGAGATCACATGCACAAGATGATGATGGCCATATCATATCACTTATATTGATTGCATGTGATGTTTATCTTTTATGCATCTTATCTTGCTTTGATTGACGGTAGCATTTTAAGATGATCTCTCGCTAATTATCAAGAAGTGTTCTCCCTCAGTATGCACCATTGCGAAAGTTCTTCGTGCTGAGACACCACGTGATGATCGGGTGTGATAGGCTCTACGTTCAAATACAACGGGTGCAAAACAGTTGCACACGCGGAATACTCAGGTTATACTTGACGAGCCAAGCATATACAGATATGTCCTCGGAACACGGAGACTGAAAGGTCGAGCGTGAATCATATAGTAGATATGATCAACATAGTGATGTTCACCAATGAAGCTACTCCATCTCACGTGATGATCGGACATGGTTTAGTTGATTTGGATCACGTGATCACTTAGAGGATTAGAGGGATGTCTATCTTAGTGGGAGTTCTTTAGTAATATGATTAATTGAACTTAAATTTATCATGAACTTAGTACCTGATAGTATCTTGCTTGTTTATGTTTGATTGTAGATAGATTGCCCGTGTTGTTGTTCCATTGAATTTTAATGCGTTCCTTGAGAAAGCAAAGTTGAAAGATGACGGTAGCAATTACACGGACTGGGTCCGTAACTTGAGGATTATCCTCATTGCTGCGCAGAAGAATTACGTCCTGGAAGCACCGCTGGGTGCCAGGCCTGCTGCTGGAGCAACACCAGATGTTATGAATGTCTGGCAGAGCAAATCTGATGACTACTCGATAGTTCAGTGTGCCATGCTTTACGGCTTAGAATCGGGACTTCAACGACGTTTTGAACGTCATGGAGCATATGAGATGTTCCAGGAGTTGAAGTTAATATTTCAAGCAAATGCCCGGATTGAGAGATATGAAGTCTCCATAAGTTCTATAGCTGCAAGATGGAGGAGAACAGTTATGTCAGTGAGCATATACTCAAAATGTCTGGGTATAATAATCACTTGATTCAATTGGGAGTTAATCTTCCAGATGATTGCGTCATTGACAGAATTCTCCAATCACTTCCACCTAGCTACAAGAGCTTCGTGATGAACCATAATATGCAAGGGATGAATAAGACAATTCCCGAGCTCTTCGCAATGCTGAAAGCTGCGGAGGTAGATATCAACAAGGAGCATCAAGTGTTGATGGTCAACAAGACCACTAGTTTCAAGAAAAAGGGCAAAGGGAAGAAGAAGGGGAACTTCAAAAAGAATAGCAAGCAAGTTGCTGCTCAGGAGAAGAAACCCAAATCTGGACCTAAGCCTGAAACTGAGTGCTTCTACTGCAAGCAGACTGGTCACTGGAAGCGGAACTGCCCCAAGTATTTGGCGGATAAGAAGGATGGCAAGGTGAACAAAGGTATATATGATATACATGTTATTGATGTGTACCTTACTAATGCTCGCAGTAGCACCTGGGTATTTGATACTGGTTCTGTTGCTAATATTTGCAACTCGAAACAGGGACTACAGATTAAGCGAAGATTGGCTAAGGGCGAGGTGACGATGCGTGTGGGAAATGGTTCCAAAGTCGATGTGATCGCGGTCGGCACGCTACCTCTACATCTACCTTCGGGATTAGTGTTAGACCTAAATAATTGTTATTTGGTGCCAGCGTTGAGCATAAACATTATATCTGGATCTTGTTTGATGCGAGACGATTATTCATTTAAATCAAAGAATAATGGTTGTTCTATTTATATGAGTAATATCTTTTATGGTCATGCACCCTTGAAGAGTGGTCTATTCTTATTAAATCTCGATAGTAGTGACACACATATTCATAATGTTGAAGCCAAAAGATGCAGAGTTGATAATGATAGTGCAACTTATTTGTGGCACTGTCATTTAGGTCATATCGGTGTAAAGCGCATGAAGAAACTCCATACTGTTGGACTTTTGGAACCACTTGATTATGAATCACTTGGTACTTGCGAACCGTGCCTTATGGGCAAGATGACCAAAACACCGTTCTCCGGTACTATGGAGATAGCAACAGATTTGTTGGAAATCATACATACAGATGTATGTGGTCCGATGAATGTTGAGGCTCGTGGCGGATATCGTTATTTTCTCACCTTCACAGATGACTTAAGCAGATATGGGTATATCTACTTGATGAAACATAAGTCTGAAACATTTGAAAATTTCAAAGAATTTCAGAGTGAAGTTGAAAATCATCGTAACAAGAAAATAAAATTCCTACGATCTGATCATGGAGGACAATATTTAAGTTACGAGTTTGGTGTACATTTGAAACAATGCGGAATAGTTTCGCAACTCACGCCACCCGGAACACCACAGTGTAATGGTGTGTCCGAACGTCGTAATCGAACTTTACTAGATATGGTGCGATCTATGATGTCTCTTACTGATTTACCGCTATCGTTTTGGGGTTATGCTTTAGAGACGGCCGCATTCACGTTAAATAGGGCACCATCAAAATCAGTTGAGACGACGCCTTATGAACTGTGGTTTGGCAAGAAACCAAAGTTGTCATTTCTGAAAGTTTGGGGTTGCGATGCTTATGTGAAAAAACTTCAACCTGATAAGCTCGAACCCAAATCGGAGAAATGTTTCTTCATAGGATATCCAAAAGAAACTATTGGATACACCTTCTATCACAGATCCGAAGGCAAGACTTTTGTTGCTAAATTCGGAAACTTTCCAGAGAAGGAGTTTCTCTCGAAAGAAGTGAGTGGGAGGAAAGTAGAACTTGATGAGGTAACTGTACCTGATCCCTTATTGGAAAGTAGTACATCACAGAAACCGGTTTCTGTGACACCTACACCAATTAGTGAGGAAGCTAATGATGATGATCATGAAACTTCAGAACAAGTTACTACTGAACCTCATAGATCAACCAGAGTAAGATCCGCACCAGAGTGGTACGGTAATCCTGTTCTGGAAGTCATGCTACTAGATCATGATGAACCTACGAACTATGAAGAAGCGATGGTGAGCCCAGATTCCGCAAAATGGCTTGAAGCCATGAAATCTGAGATGGGATCCATGTATGAGAACAAAGTATGGACTTTGGTTGACTTGCCCAAAGATCGGCAAGCAATTGAGAATAAATTGATCTTCAAGAAGAAGACTGATGCTGACGGTAATGTTACTGTCTACAAAGCTCGACTTGTCGCAAAAGGTTTTCGACAAGTTCAAGGGATTGACTATGATGAGACCTTCTCACCCGTAGCGATGCTTAAGTCTGTCCGAATCATGTTAGCAATTGCCGCATTTTATGATTATGAAATTTGGCAGATGGATGTCAAAACTGCATTCCTGAATGGATTTCTGGAAGAAGAGTTGTATATGATGCAGCCGGAAGGTTTTGTCGATCCAAAGGGAACTAACAAAGTGTGCAAGCTCCAGAGATCCATTTATGGACTGGTGCAAGCCTCTCGGAGTTGGAATAAACGCTTTGATAATGTGATCAAAGCATTTGGTTTTGTACAGACTTTTGGAGAAGCTTGTATTTACAAGAAAGTGAGTGGGAGCTCTGTAGCATTTCTGATATTATATGTAGATGACATATTACTAATCAGAAATGATATAGAATTTTTGGATAGCATAAAGGGATACTTGAATAAAAGTTTTTCGATGAAAGACCTCGGTGAAGCTGCTTACATATTGGGCATTAAGATCTATAGAGATAGATCAAGACGCTTAATTGGATTTTCACAAAGCACATACCTTGACAAAATTTTGAAGAAGTTCAAAATGGATCAAGCAAAGAAAGGATTCTTGCCTGTGTTACAAGGTGTGAAATTGAGTAAGACTCAATGCCCGACCACTATAGAAGATAGAGATAAAATCAAAGATGTTCCCTATGCTTCAGCCATAGGCTCTATCATGTATGCAATGCTGTGTACCAGACCTGATGTGTGTCTTGCTATAAGTCTAGCAGGGAGGTACCAAAGTAATCCAGGAGTGGATCACTGGACAGCGGTCAAGAACATCCTGAAATACCTGAAAAGGACTAAGGATATGTTTCTCTATATGGAGGTGACAAAGAGCTCATCGTAAATGGTTACGTTGATGCAAGCTTTGACACTGATCCGGACGATTCTAAATCGCAAACCGGATACATGTTTACATTAAATGGTGGAGCTGTCAGTTGGTGCAGTTCTAAACAAAGCGTTGTGGCGGGATCTACATGTGAAGCGGAGTACATGGCTTCTTCGGAAGCAACAAACGAAGGAGTCTGGATGAAGGAGTTCATATCCGATCTTGGTGTCATACCTAGTGCATCGGGTCCAATGAAAATCTTTTGTGACAATACTGGTGCAATTGCCTTGGCAAAGGAATCCAGATTTCACAAGAGAACCAAGCACATCAAGAGACGCTTCAATTCCATCCGGGATCTAGTCCAGGTGGGAGACATAGAGATTTGCAAGATACATATGGATCTGAATGTAGCAGACCCATTGACTAAGCCTCTTCCACGAGCAAAACATGATCAGCACCAAAGCTCCATGGGTGTTAGAATCATTACTGTGTAATCTAGATTATTGACTCTAGTGCAAGTGGGAGACTGAAGGAAATATGTCCTAGAGGCAATAATAAAGTTATTATTTTATTTCCTTATATCATGATAAATGTTTATTATTCATGCTAGAATTGTATTAATCAGAAACATAATACTTGTGTGAATACATAGACAAAGTAAACATCACTAGTATGCCTCTACTTGACTAGCTCGTTAATCGAAGATGGTTATGTTTCCTAACCATAGATATGTATTGTCATTTGATTAACGGGATCACATCATTAGGAGAATGATCTGATTGACATGACCCATTCCATTAGCTTAGCACCCGATCGTTTAGTATGTTGCTATTGCTTTCTTCATGACTTATACATGTTCCTATGACTATGAGATTATGCAACTCCCGTTTGCCGGAGGAACACTTTGTGTGCTACCAAACATCACAATGTAACTGGGTGATTATAAAGGAGCTCTACAGGTGTCTCCAAAGGTACATGTTGGGTTGGCGTATTTCGAGATTAGGATTTGTCGCTCCGATTGTTGGAGAGGTATCTCTGGGCCCTCTCGGTAATGCACATCACATAAGCCTGGCAAGCATTGCAACTAATGAGTTAGTTGCAAGATGATGTATTACGAAACGAGTAAAGAGACTTGCCGGTAACGAGATTGAACTAGGTATTGAGATACCGACGATCGAATCTCGGGCAAGTAACATACCGATGACAAAGGGAACAAAGTATGTTGTTATGCGGTCTGACTGATAAAGATCTTCGAAGAATATGTGGGAGCCAATATGAGCATCCAGGTTCCGCTATTTGTTATTGACCTGAAACATGTCTCGGTCATGTCTACATTGTTCTCGAACCCGTAGGGTCTGCACGCTTAACGTTACGATGACAGTTTCATTATGAGTTTATATATTTTGATGTACCGAAGTTTGTTCGGAGTCCCGGATGTGATCACGGACATGACGAGGAGTCTCGAAATAGTCGAGACATAAAGATTGATATATTGGACGGCTATATTCGGACACCGGAAGTGTTCCGGGTGATTTCGGAGAAAACCGGAGTGTCGGAGGGTTACCGAACCCCCCCCGGGAGAAGTAATGGGCCTTATGGGCCCTAGTGGAGAGAGAGAGGGGCGGCCAGGGTGGGCCGCGCGCCCCCTCCCCCTCTGGTCCGAATTGGACTAGGAGAGGGGGGCGGCGCCCCCCTTTCCTTCTCCCTCTCCCCCTTCCTTTCCCCCTCCTAGTAGGAGTAGGAAAGAGGGGAGTCCTACTCCTACTAGGAGGAGGACTCCTCCTCCTTGGCGCGCCCAAGGGCCGGCCGGCCTCCCCCCTTGCTCCTTTATATACGGGGGCAGGAGGGCACCTCTAGACACACAAGTTGATCCTCGTGATCGTTTTCTTAGCCGTGTGCGGTGCCCCCTTCCACCATACTCCTCGATAATATTGTAGCGGTGCTCGAAGCCCTGCGACGGTAGAACATCAAGATCGTCACCACGCCGTCGTGCTGACGGAACTCTTCCCCGACACTTTGCTGGATCGGAGTCCGGGGATTGTCATCGAGTTGAACGTGTGCTAAAACTCGGAGGTGTCGTAGTTTCGGTGCTTGATCGGTCGGGCCATGAAGACGTACGACTACATCAACCGCGTTGTCATAACGCTTCCGCTGTCGGTCTACGAGGGTACGTAGACAACACTCTCCCATCTCGTTGCTATGCATTACCATGATCTTGCGTGTGCGTAGGAAAATTTTGAAATTACTACGTTCCCCAACACACGCCCGTTCTCATGCAGAGACGGGTAGAAAAAGAAACCTGGATGGATATGCATGAGAACCTCGTTGTAGTGCAAGTCTACAAGAGCCTTGAGTGCAGCAAACTGGATGGCTTGAGATGGCGTCGAAGCAAAACCACCCTTAGAGGAACGAGTGTAAGCGCCGGAAGGAGAACTATAGTGTAAAGTGACCTCCACATAATACTCATACAGTGAACCGGCCAGATGCTCCCGACACACCTGATACACTGGATCAGCACCCTCTGGGTAGAGTCGGCACCACACATTCTGAAGCAGGTGCAGCTAGGTGTACGGTGTTGGCTCGGACTGGTACAGGAACGGAACTGGAGCCATCTACACTCACAATCATTAGACCGTTGGTAATAACAATAAAATGCATGTAATGCAGCAACCAATTTCTATTACTACCGGCACTCAAACTAAGCTAACTACCATTCATCTAGTGCATCAACGATCTAGCATGTCCTACAGTCAGTGCAGCTCTGATAACAAGCGTTGTGGCACCACGGCTCAGAGCAACCGGTTTACCTTGCATTGCCAGCCCAGAGATCAAGTCTTCTGGCAACACACAACAACTTGGTATAGAAAACAACCGCTTTATTGATGCTAGCGGAAACATAGGTTTGATATTATATCAAGTGGCCAGGCCAAGCGGTACACACGGTGCGGCTGAACAATATGTACATTATTTAATGAACATGAAGGGGCCTCGATCATGACAACTAGGCGGCAGCGGAACAACAATGAAGTGGAACTCCATAGCACAGGGACACCAATACGGACACGATCTAGACACGGGAAGCACTCTGATCCAATACGAATTTCCTGAAATCTAGCATGACAGGACAGGTCAGTACATTGAATGTACTTGCAAGCTCACAACAAGCATAAGCAGAATGGCAAACAATATCATGACAATTAATCAGGTTAAATACAATGCAAGACATACTACTGAAGCAGTGATGAATCAACTTTTGCACTGAGTCTCGCGGACTCTGTTACCAGACGGGTTACCTCGTAACCAAAATGGTGATCATACCCGGATCACAAACAAACCAACACTTTGGTTCCCGCAACGATCATATTCATGATCTCACAAATCATCACATAACCAGTGCCAGACATAAAATTTAGTGTGCAAGATTATTTATTAATGTTGATACATGGTGTGACTTACTCACGAGCTATGTCTGTAACCAACGACGCGGCTATCGAAAGATTGAAATACACTCTGCAGAGGTAGCGCACTTTACCCACACCACGGAACCCATGGCCTCGTCTTCCCATTTGGGTGGACCAATGGCATTCCGACAGAACCCTCCCATTGCCATGACACTCTCCCAGCCACTCCAACCAACTCCCCTTCGGGCTAAGTCCTGGGTGGCCCCGAAGTCAACTCGTGACATCCAACAGCCACCGTTGTGGCAAAACATAAAGGGTCCCAAACGGGGACATGGTACCATAACAACAAATGGGTACACAAGGTTATGTCTGCTTACCGGGCCAGGGTATCGCAGGCCCATAACCTTCCCTCATTGGAGGTACCAACCAGAGACATGACAACAGACCGAATAACGACCTTCCCATAAAGGCAAATGTGGTTGCATTGGGAAAAACTCGATTCAGTGGCACCATGCCTCGATCAAAGTTATGTTCAAGTAGAATTAGCATCATTATTAAGTTGAAATAAAATAACTCAAGTCACAAGTGCCATGAACATGCAACTACTCACATACATCACATATCACTCAAAGTAAATAGATCAACATCATCAAAGTTTTCTTCTTGCACTACTCATCATTAAACTCTACTAGTTTTTACTTTACTTGTTTTAATCCTCATCATTAGGGTTAGGCAATAACATATTAAAATCAATTTATCATATTAAGAAAATACTAGCATTCATATCCAAAAACATAACCACACAATCTAAATTTCTTCTACTGCCTTAAACTAGTTCAAGCATTCAAATAACACTGTAAACTAAGCATTTTAATCATGACAAAGTAATTAACATGAGCAATATTTATTTAAATAATTAAATGCATGAAATAACTCATATTCAAGTTGGAAAAATCATAGATATTGAAATGACACCATACAAATGTTGGTGTGGCTTGCCTTAGTGCAAAGGAGGTTCACACTCCTCCTGGTTATCTTCAAGACAAGCTTCTCCCTCTGAAAATAATTAAAAACAACAACAGAAAATATCAAGAATCATTCTAAAAATCACCAGAAATTCTAGACAGCAAGGAGAAATCTCCATTTTGGTGTGCTGCTAGAACCTTTCGAAACAAACACAATGCAAAAAGAATCAACTCATTTGGACTTATGGTATAAAAGTTATGGCTGGTCAAAGTTTCTGGTCAAAGATTGATTTAAATTTGAATTAAAAGAAAATCAGAGGGGGTGGCATCGATGGCGTATTCCTAGAATATGCCTCCACTCATACCGCTTCAGGCGCGAGTGGTGAGGCTGACAGTGGACCCCATACGTCAGGTCGGGGGAGAGGGAGGGAAATAGAGACGGGCGGTGCTTCGTCGGTGCTTTCTTTGGCGAGGAGAGCTCGGTGGCTAGATCGAGAGAGACGAGTGGCTAGAGGAGACGCTCGCGCACCTGCCTATACCCATGGTGTGGCTAGAGGTGGACGGACGGGGTCGGAAAGGGCTTCTCCAGTGGCTGCAACAAGCGGAGCTCGCCGTAGTTGAAGAAGACGACGATGTGGGGCTGCACCAGGGGCTCCTACGGGTTCGAACGACACCAGTGCGCCACCAGTGAGTCGCCTAAGGAGTGGACTGAGCTCGCGGGGCACTGGAGTGAGGAGGAGGAGGAGCTATGGGGATCGCCTGCGAGCTCGAGTAGGGGACGGCAGCCAGAGGCCTGCCCGACCGGGCTGCGGCTGTGCTATGGGTTTGTGGAGGTTGGGCGATGAGCTTGGAGTGCTCGGAGAGGCCGGAGGGGTCCACATTTATAGGCGAGGGGGAGGGGGTCTCGGCTCCACCAGAGCTCTCTAGAAGTGGTGCACGGTGACGAGGAGCGCCAGCGGGGAGGGGGCAAGGCTTTAGAGCTCACGCGGGCACTGTGAAGCTCGAATTCGAGCACATGAGGCTATTGGGGAAGAAGACAGGGGCACAGGCGCATTGTGGCTTTAGCCGCGATGTGCCTATGCTCGTTGTGGCTGCTCCGGCATCAGCGAGCGGCAGGGAGGGGTCAAGGGCGATGAGATGAAGACGGTGGCGCAGTGCGGCAGTCGTCGGCGAGCTATGGAACGAGCACACGCTGAACAGACGCGTGGGCGCAGCGCAGGGCGTGTCGAACACGTTGCCAAAGGCGTGTCTTCACATGGTCACCATGCTGGCATGGTCAAAACGACGCCTAGGCGGTGCCAAACCTTGTATAGTGTATTGTCTGTGCAGTGTTTGGTCTAAATGAGGAGATGGCACACTACCAGGCCGACCAGATAAGACTAGAGCTACTCAGCAAGTTTATAGACAGAAACTTGAGCACCAAGTTTGGATGGCTTCTAGAATGAGATTAGGGCTAATCTCTTGGGGTTATGCTTTAATTAGGAGGGTAATGAGGCTCAAGAAAAATCAGCCTCATTGGATCAAGGAAAAGTATACTTGTTGTAGGAACTGCATTGTGACGCCAGAACAGAAATGATTTTCTGTAGCAAAAATATTCCAAAAAGTTTTGCAATATTTTCACTTAGGGAGGTGTGGCAAGGTCCAAAGAATATTTGAGAATTTTCTCGGATTTTTGGGAGCAAGACAAATGGGGTTTGCTTTGGAGCATAAGTTTCTGAATTGAGTTTCAGAGAAGAAAATGAATATTTTTCTTTCTTTAGTTATTTTGGGATTTTTCAGAGAAAGAATGATGCTTAAGAGATGATGGGTCACTTGGGTGAAAATCAAGTACATGCCCAAGTGTTTAAGTCCATTTGAATTGATTCAAAAACCCCAAATTCAAAGCAGAAGCAAAAGAAGTCCGGAAAAAGAGAGAAGGCAAAACCAGGCTATCACAGCATCCATTGACGATGTCCACCTCCTCAACTCAGGGCGCCGGCCCACCGAACGGCGGCTAAGTAGCAGCAACTTTCGTGGCCAGCCCGACGTGCTTCTAAACAATGGCGTCCAAAGATTCCAGCCACTGGAAGAATGCGAACATCTTTCTGTCCTTGCTGGCCTTGTAGTGGCCTATGTAGACGATTTCCTCGTAGACGTGGATGTGCAGGTCGAAGGTTTCTTGCATGGTGAGGCATTGCGCGGCGAGTGTGGCCTCAAGGTGCACATTCTTCGTCGCGACCTCCGGCACCTGCAGGGGCACCAGGGCTTGAAAGAGTTCATCACCATTGAGGCCGATTAGGGTGGCAGGCAATGAGGAGCCTGGGTGTACGGGCTGGAGCAGTATGGCAAGGTCGTCCGCGTGCTTCTTAATGGCGGTGAACTTGCGGATGGAGTGGGCCATCATGTAGTCCATGTCAGAGATGTAGCCGGCATCGGCGAGGGCTACGACGCCGGCGGTCACCAGCACCGTCCGGAAACGCCGTGCAGTGCGGGGCCGCAAGCTGGCGTCTTGGATGATCTGGCGCAGCCGACTACCGCTCGCATCCATCGCCTCCATAGGTGCGTGTGGCTTCTGGTCAATTGGTCTTGGATTCGAGTGAGCAGTGTTGCGTAGAGACTAGGAGTAGATAGATTGGAGTGGTGGGGCGCCTTTATATGAGAGTCCAAACTCTATTGCATTCACATCATGCTGGCTCTATTCTGCTTCTCCAATTAATTCCCTCTGCATGCTAATTGAGGATGCATTATTTACCATTCAACGTCTCAGGAACCGCTACCCTCTCCCTCCTTGGCATTCAAGTCGTATCAATGCTAATACGGGTCAAGAAGAGACTAGTTACTACATTGTGCACCGCGACCGTGTGGGGGCACGACGCGATCGGGACATGCATGCTCATAGGAACCGCTACCCTCTCCCACTTTCTCGTTCTGAACTCGTGACTTGTAGTAACGCTTAGTTTTGAATGTACTTTATAAGTTTGGTTCTCGCTCCAATATATACAACACTTTGTCCATGTAGGTTGGGTCATTGAGGTCAAAATTAGACACAAAACACGATGGTGATGGACTAAACCACCTCTGTCCTGGTTTATTGCTCTCTGTCGTAATCTGTGCCAAATTTTGACCATAAATTTGACTAACAAAAGGTTCATGCATGTCACCAAAATTATATCATTGAAAACTATGTTCAAATACAAATCAAATTATGTATTTTTTGTTGACATGCACTATCATTTTGTCAGTTAAATCTTTGGTCAAAATTTAGCACAAATTAAAAAAGGGACTAACAAACCAGGACCTAGGTAGTACACCAGGTCGAAGACAGTGATACTACATATAATTAACGCCAAATAAGAGCAAGGGATCACACATGTCATTTATGACTGGAATAAAAATGCCAAACACTAATAAAACATTAAGGCCACAAGGCAATGCAATGCTGGATATAGGAGGCAAGAAGAAAGATGCATCCATCGACGATGTCCACCTCCTCGACTCAGGGCGCTGGCCCACCGAACAACGGCTAAGTAGCAGCGGCTTTCGTGCCCAGGTCGACGTGCTTCTAAACAATGATGTCCAAAGATTCCAGCCGCTAGAAGAAGTCCACCGTCTTTCTGTCCTCGCTGGCCTTGTAGTGGCCTATGTAGACAATTTCCTCGTAGACGTGGATGTGTAGATCGGCGGTTTATTGCATGGTGAGGCGCTGTGCGGCGAGCACAGCCTCGAGGTGCACATTCTTTATCGTGACCTCTGGTAGCTGCAGGGCCACTAGTGCTTCAAAGAGTTCGTCACCTTGGAGGCCGGTGAGGGTGGCAGGAAATGAGGAGCCTAGGCGCACGGGCTGGAGCAGTACGGCAAGGTCGTCCATGCGCTTCTTGATGGTGGTGAACCTGCGGATGGATTCGACCATCATCTAGCACATGCGAGAGGTGAAGACGCTGTCGGTCGCCAGCACCATCTAGAAGCGCTCCGCGGTTGTAACACCCTCGATGCGACTATATCTCCCACGTGTCGAGGCACGACTTAGAGGCATAATCGCATTGAAGGCATATGTCGCAAGTTAGGCAATCTTCACAACATCCCATGTAATATAAATCATAAAGGGGAGATAACATAGTTGGCTTACACTTGCCATGTCAATCAAGTACATAAATAACATTACATCATCCAAACACTCATGGCCCGACTATGGTGCCAAAATAAAAGATAACCCAACATGTGACAATGGTCCCGTTCACCCCCAACTGGGCACCACTACTGATCATCGGGAAAAGAAACATAGTAACGCTGAGAGTCTTCGTCGAACTCCCACTTGAGCTCAAGCGCGTCTCCTAGAGCGGAATCATCAGGCCCTGCATCTGGTGTAATAGTAATCTGTGAGCCACAGGGACTCAGCAATCTCGCACCCTCGCAATCAAGACTATTTAAGCTTATAGGTAAGGCAAGGTAAATATAAGGAGCTGCAGCAAGCGACTAGCAAGTATGGTGGCTAACTTATTCGCAAAAGAGAGCGAGAAGAGGAGGCAAAGCGCGAGCGAGAAACTAGAGAGCAACCTGCGCAAACATTACTCCAACACCGTGTCCGCTTCTCGGACTCCGCTGAGAAGAGGCCATCACGGTAACACACTCAGTTGATTCATTTTATTTAAATTAAGGTTCAAGTTATCTACAACCGGACATTAACAAATTCCCATCTGCCCATAACCGCGGGCACGTCTTTCGAAAGTTCAATCCCTGCAGGGGAGTCCCAACTTAGCCCATGACAAGCTCTCACGGTCAACGAAGGAATAGACCTCCTCCCAAGACGTTCCGATCAGACTCGGTATCTCGGTAATTCAAGACACTTCGACAGGTTAAAACAAGACCAGCAACACCGCCCGAATGTGCCGACAAATCCCGATAGGAGCTGCACATATCTCGTTCTCAGGGCACACTCAGATGAGCTCTCCAGACAACTAAAACCAAACCTCGAGTTTCCCTGAGGGGGCGCTGCACAGGACTCTAGTTTGGACCAACACTCAGAGGAGCACTGGCCCGGGGCGGTTTAAAACAAGATGACCCTCGGGCTCCGGAAACCCAAGGGAAAAAGAGACTAGGTGGCAAATGGTAAGACCAAGGTTGGACATTGCTGGAAAAGCTTTAATCAAGGCGAACTATCAAGGGGTTCCCATTATAACCCAACCGCGTAAGGAACGCAAAATCCGGGAACATAACACCAATATGACAGAAAACTAGGGCGGCAAGAGTGGAACAAAACACTAGGCGAGAGGCCGATCCTTCCACCCTTTACCAAGTATATAGATGCATTAAGATAACATATCCATATAATGATATCCCAACAAGTAAATAAATGTTCCAACAAGGAACGGCCTCCAATCTTCACCTGCAACTAGCAACGCTATAAGAGGGGCTGAGCAAAGCGGTAACATAGCCAATCAACGGTTTGCTAGGACATGGTGGGTTAGAGGTTTAACATGGCAATTTGGGAGGCTTGAAAGCAAGTGGTAGGCATCGTAGCAATGGCATAGCAAAAGAGCGGGCAAACTAGCATAGCAAAGATAGTAGTGATTTCGAGGGTATGATCATCTTGCCTGCACAGTTGTCAGAGTTGACTGGATCCTCGAAAGCAAACTCAACGGGCTCCTCGTTAGCGAACTCGTCTCTCGGCTCTACCCAAACAAGACAAACAAGCAACAAGGATACAATCAACCACATGCAAGGATCAAGCAATATGATGCAATGAAGATATGCTATGCGGGATGCGATGCGAGATGCAAAATACAAGATATGACAGGAAATGCATGAACCTGGCCTCAACATGGAAATCCAAGTGTGCCACTAGAAAGATGAGATGAAACCTCTTGAAAACGATATAAAGAACGCCGAAATCGGAGTTACAGTTTGGAAATGGCAAGCGATTCAAAAATGACACCGGTCTGCAATTTACAGCAAGTAGCCAACTAAATGCAATGAAATGAACATGCTACAGCACCCAAACATGACAACAAAATACATGGCAGGGATGCATTCAAGATGCTTAACAAAAGTCTAGCACTGAGCTACGGCCAATTCATCCACTAACAGGTTCAAACAAGCATGGCAAAAATGCATATGACAAACAGATCTCAGACTTAGTGAAATTAACACTTGTCTGGAATTTCAGATCAGGTAGCCCACTTCGGAGCAACAAAACTACATGCTACAGGAACTGAACATGGCAAAGTAAAGCATGGCATGGAGCTATTCAAAGAGCTTAACAAAAGTCCATTACTGACCTTGAGCCAAAAAGGACCAGAAAATACAATTGCAAGCATGCAAACATAGCAAAAACATAATCAGTTTTCAGACTTAGTGAAAACTGGCACATGCTGAAATATAACTCAAGTAGGCATGTTTACGAGCTCGATGCACTCACTACGGTGCAAGTCATGGCAAGACAAGAATACATCCATCAAGAAGGCACAAAATGCAAGCTAGACAAGGCAAGAACAATAGCATAGCATGCGCGGATCAACTACAACATCACCGGCAAAATTGCAAACAAGTTGACAATCTGCCCAGATTCACAAAGTAGCAAACGTAGAGCTCGATTGACTCAAGTTAGGGTGCTCCATAATTGCAAACAAAGACATGGATAGATATAGCACTACAATATTAACAAAACATCCTTACTGATCATCCTCAAAAGAGGCACGGATCACTAGGAAACAGTATGAACATATGGCATCATGAGATAAACAGATCCAGGACTTAGTGAAAATACTAAGTCTCTGAAAACAGATTTACCAAGTGCACCACTTTGCAAGCTTGCACTAGTCACCACACACATCCT
The DNA here is from genome assembly GCF_002162155.2 of Triticum dicoccoides. NCBI lineage: Eukaryota > Viridiplantae > Streptophyta > Magnoliopsida > Poales > Poaceae > Triticum > Triticum dicoccoides. Next base: position 298,569,846 of record NC_041390.1, on the reverse strand, counting down.
AAAAATACATGTGTTGCACCTCTGGAGAGATGACAAAACCCTTAACAAAACACATGTAGAGCATCAGGGCATATCATGCACACATTAATCATGGCAAAAATGACAAAAACCTAAATGGAGCAGCAGATTTGACAATTATCTCAAGTAGCCCTCTTCTAACAGCATTTCGGGCATCAAGATGAGCTCAAATGAAAATGATGCAATGGAATGAAATGATGTACTCTCTGAGATGAACATTTTGATATGCTATATGCATGAATCGGAGCTACGGATGCAAAGTTACGGGGCTGCAAACATGAGCACTTGGATCTGAGAATTACGGGACTTCGAAGAATTAGACCTAGGGTTTTGGCACGCAAACCGAGGATCGCCGGGATCTGGCCGGAGTGGCGCCGCGGTGGCCGGAGTGGAGGGGGTCTGGCCGGATCCGGGAGAGGACGGCGAGGCGGCGGCAGAAGGCGGCGTCGGCGGCCGGGCGGCGGCGGCCGGGCGGCGCGGCCACCGGAGCTGCCGGGGCGGCATGGTCGAGGCGGCGGCCGGGGGGAGGTGGCGGGGAGGTGCGGCAGCCGGCGACCTGCGGCGGCGGGGAGGCGGGCGCGCGCGGCGAGGCGGGCGGC
>NC_041390.1:298559909-298568690 GCF_002162155.2 Triticum dicoccoides | reverse complement strand
AGTGGGCGACACGTGGCGCGGTGGGGGCGTCGGACATGTCCGGCCGGCGAGATTTCGTCCGGCCGCGTGAGGAGAGGGAGAGGGTTAGGGTTTGATCCGGAATTTTCGGGGAGGACCTATATATAGGCATAGAGGGAGCTAGGAGAGTCCAAATGAGGTGCGGTTTTCGGCCACGCGATCGTGATCGAACGATCTAGATGATGGAGAAGACTTAGGTGGGTTTTGGCCAAATTGGAGGGGTGTTGGGCTGCAACACACACGAGGCCTTTTCGGTCCCTCGGTTAACCGTTGGAGTATCAAACAAAGTCCAAATGATACGAAACTTGACAGACGGTCTATCGGTAGTAAACCAAGGCCGCATGGCAAGTCTCGGTCCAATCCGGAAATGTTTAATCCCCACACATGAAAGAAAGATAGAATTGACCACCGGAGGAGAACGAAGCGCCGTAATGCAAAACGGACAACGGGGGAAATGCATGAATGCATGAGACGAACACGTATGCAAATGCAATGCACATGATGACATGATATGAGATGCATGACAACGATAACAACACACGGAGACAAAAACCCGAACCTGATAAAATAAATTAACTTAATGCCGGAAACGGCAAGAGTTGGAGTACAAATTGGGAAAGTTACATCCGGGGTGTTACAACACTACACCACTACGAAAGGATCTCGTCCCGAGATCTAGGACTGGAAGAACGTCGGGTACTCAGAACGGAGGTGATCCTCGGGTTCCCAGGTAGCTTCACGGTCGGAATGGTGTGACCACTTGACTTTGAGAAATTTGATTGACTTGTTGCGAGTCTTGCGTTCAGTCTCTTCAAGAATAGCAACTGGGTGCTCACGATAAGAGAGATCTTCTTGGAGCTCAATGTCCTCGAAGTTGATGGTACGGTCAGGAGTCTTGAAGCACTTTCGGAGCTGAGAGACATGGAACACGTCATGAACATTTGCAAAGTTTGAAGGAAGCTCGAGTTGATAGGCAAGGTCGCCTCTCTTGCTGACAATCTTGAAAGGTCCCACGTATCTGGGAGCAAGCTTCCCTTTGATACCGAAGCGACGAGTACCTTTCATAGGAGAGACGCGGAGGTAAACATGATCTACGATCTCGAAAGCCAAATCACGGTGCTTACTATCATAGTAGCTCTTCTGGCGGGATTGGGCTGCTTTGAGGTTATCACGAATGACTTTGCACATTTCTTCTGCCTCTGTGATTAAGTCATTACCCAAAAGCTGACGTTCACAAGTTTCAGACTAGTTGAGAGGGGTACGGCACTTCCTGCCATGCAGAATTTCAAATGGGGCCTTGCCCGAACTTGCTTGAAAACTGTTGTTGTAGGAGAATTCAGCATAAGGAAGACAATCCTCCCACTTCATGCCGAAGGAGATCACACAAGCCCTGAGCATATCTTCAAGAATCTGGTTGACACGCTCGACTTGACCGCTAGTTTGAGGATGGAAAGTTGTGCTGAAGCGGATGTTGGTGCCCATGGCCTTCTGAAAAGAATCCCAAAACTTCGAGGTAAAGATGCTACTACGGTCTGAAGATATCACTTGTGGAATACCGTGCAGAGAGAAAATTCGAGAGGTATAGAGTTCCGCCAATTGAGCTGCAGTGATCGACTCTTTGATAGGCAGAAAGTGAGCCACTTTGGTGAGTTTGTCGATGACAACGAATATAGCATCATTGCCACGCTTGGACTTTGGAAACCCAGTCATGAAGTCCATTTCAAGGTGGTCAAACTTCCATTCTGGAATGGCAAGAGGTTGGAGGAGACCAGATGGCCTTTGGTGTTCTGCCTTCACTCTTCTACAGACATCACATTCATTCATGAATTGAGCGATCTCACGCTTCATTCGAGTCCACCAATAAGCTTGCTTAAGGTCCTGATACATCTTCGTGCTCCCAGGGTGGATGGAGAGGAGAGAATTGTGAGCCTTGTTCATGATCACTTTACGGAGGTCACCTTTGGGTACAACAATATGATCCTCAAAGAAGAGAGTGTCCTTGTCATCAAGGCGGTAGCACTTGTACTTGGACTGACTCTTGGCAATCCCAATCTTCACCTTTTTCACCATAGCATCAAGAAGCTGGGCTTGGCGAATCTGGTCTTCCAAGGTAGGAGAGACTTGAAGGTTGGCGAGGAAACCTTGAGGAACAATTTGCAGATTAAGTTTGCGGAAAGCTTCACAAAGCTTGGGTTGATAAGGCTTGAGAATCAGACTGTTGTAGTAAGCTTTCCTGCTCAATGCGTCAGCAATCACATTGGCGCTGCCTGGAGTATACTCGATACTCGGATTATACTCTTGAATCATTTCGACCCATCGAGTTTGCCTGAGGTTGAGATTAGGCTGAGTGAAGATGTACTTGAGACTCTTGTGATCAGTGAAAATGTCCACTTTTCTTCCCAATAGAAGATGTCTCCAAGTCAAAAGAGCATGCACAACTGCCGCCAACTCTAGATCATGAGTGGGGTAGTTCTTCTCATTAGGCTTCAACTGGCGAGAGGTATAAGCAACAACTTTCTTCTCTTGCATCAAAACTGCGCCAAGACCTTGTAGAGAGGCATCATAAAAGACCTTGTACGGCTTGGATTCATCAGGCGGGGTCAGAACTGGAGCAGTGATCAATTTCTCTTTCAAAGTGTTGAAAGCAATATCACACTCCGGAGACCAAACGTACTTGACGTGCTTCTGGAGAAGATTAGAGAGAGGCTTCGCGATCTTAGAAAAGTTTTCAACGAATCTTCGGCAATAGCTTGCGAGACCGAGGAAGCTACGGAGTTGCTTCATGTTCTGAGGAGGTTCCCAATTCACAATTGCAGACACCTTCTCAGGTTTCACGGCAATGCCCTTGGCAGAGATGATATGACCAAGATAAAGCACCTCATCGAGCCAAAATTCACACTTGGAGAACTTGGCGTAGAACTGATGTTCCCTGAGCTTATCAAGCACCAAACGCAAATGCTTGGCATGATCTTCCTTGTTCTTGGAGAAAACCAGAATGTCGTCGAGCTAGACCAAAACGAAGTCATTGGTGTAGGCGTTGAAGATGAAGTTCATCATGCGGGAGAACGTCGGAGGAGCATTGACGAGGCCAAAAGATATGACAGTGTATTCATAAGAACCAAAGCTTGTCCTGAACGCCGTCTTGGGAATATCTTGCTCACAGATTCGAATCTGATGATAACCCATACGGAGATCAAGCTTGGAGAATACTTGAGCACCTTTGAGTTATTCGAACAGCTCATTGATGTTGGGAAGTGGGTATTTGTTCTTGATGGTCTTCTTGTTCACTGGACGGTAATCAACACAAAGTTGGTCCGTTCCATCCTTCTTCTTCACAAAAAGAACACCACAACCCCACGGAGAAGAACTAGGCCGGATGAGACCCATTTTCTCTTGAATATCGAGTTGCTTCTTCAGCTCCTTCAACTCTTCAGGTCCGAGCTTGTAAGGACGTTTGCACACAGGTTCCGTGCCAGGCTCAAGATCAATAACGAATTCAACTGGCCGATGTGGAGGCATTCCTGGAAGCTCTTCTGGAAAGACGTCTTGACATTCACAAACGACTAGAATTTGAGAGATGGCATCGAGTTCACCCTTCTCATTGAGAGAAAACAGACGGATGATATTATCCCGAGCGGCAAAGACAATTACATCCTCAGACGAATGAGTCAATTGAATCTGCCTGGCAGCACAATCAAGATGTGCCTTGTGCTTAGAAAGCCAATCTATTCCGAGAATAAGATCAATATCCGAGTTACCAAGAACCACCGGAGAAGAGAGAAACTTATAGTCACCCAAAGTGATTGTAAGATCCAGAACGCAGAAATTAGCTGTCATTTGCTTGCCCGGTGACACAATTTGCAAGGAATTTTGCAAATACTGATAATCGCACTCATACTTTGATGCAAAAGGTTTGGAAATGAAGCAATGCGATGCAGGAATATCATTAACAGGAAGGTTACCCATGATCACATCTGACGATTCTCTGCCTGAGCTGCATTCATCAAATTGACCTTGGCGTGCTTGGGGTTATGCTTGACCACAGCTGTACTTGCCGATCTGATAGGAGGAGGAGGAGGAAGACGCCTCTGGTTGAGACACTTGTTGGCATAGTGACCCTTCTGTTGGCACTTGTTGCACGTGACCTCTGAAAGCGGACGGTGATACGGAGCACTCGATCTTGGAGCTTGAGACGAAGTCTTGTTCTGAAAGCCAGGGTTGGGTGGGTGGGAAGAACCACTACCACCTTTGCTCTTCTGCTGATACGGCTGACGGAACGGAGGAGGAGGAAGCCAATACTTCTGCTGCTTGGCCACTTGAGTAGAGGAAGAAGAAGTAACATCTCTGACTCGCTTCTTGGAAGCATCACACTTCAACTGAGCGGCCTCTTGCTTCAGTGCCATGTTGTAGAACTCATCGTATCTCAACGGCTCGAAGAGGACAAGAGCGAGCTGAATTTCTTCTCTGAGACCACCCCTGAACTGATATATCATGCTCTTCTCATCAGGGACGTCCTGCTTGGCAAAGCGGGCAAGCTTCTGGAACAACTTGTTCTAGTCATAGACAGACAAAGAGCCTTGCTTCAGGTTGCGGAATTCCTCACGCTTGCTTTCAACCATGCTCTGGGGAATATGATGAGCTCGGAAATCTCGACGAAAATCATCCCAAGTGATAACACGTCCACCTCGGGAATCCTTGTACTGCTGGAACCATTCTGCAGCTTGATCTTTGAGTTGGAAGGAAGCGAACTTAACAAAGTCCTCAGGCCTGACGTTACTGCACTCGAAATGCTTGCATAGATCCACAAGCCAATCGTCAGCATCGGTTGCCTCAACACAATTGCTGAAAGTCTTTGGCCCGTTAGCAAGGAACTGGTTGAGTGTAGCAAAGTGATTCTGATTGCTGCCTTGATTCCCTTGGTTGCCTTGATTGCGCTCTTGAAGAATTTGCATGATCAACTGTGTGTTTGCATTGGTTGCGGCCATCACAGCTTGCCATGCCTCCGGAGGAGGTGGATGTGGTGGCGGATCAGGATTCGGAGTCGTGCGCATTGGAGGAGCCATCCTGAAGAGGTTGACCACCATTAGCACATTGATAGACAAGTATTGAAGCTGAATCCAACGAAATGAAAATTGCAACATATAGTCTTCACATCCGAACAAAATGAACGAATGCATTCCTCTTGAAATGGTCACATATCCATAATTGAGAAGCCACTTAGAATTAAGGTAGAGAAATAAATCAACAAGGTACGGATCAAGAACGAATAATCGGTAAGAAATCCCAATCTCAAACCAATATCCATGGAAGAAGAACTAGGGCTACAAGAATTCCCACCTATGAAACTCCCGAACCTTTTCGGTTATGCAATCAGGTGTTGGGGATACAGGGGAAGCATAATATCTCACCCAAACTAGCAAATCCTACATCCAGCTGTATCCATCCTTCAACACATAACCAAGAAAACTTCAGAAACCATCTACCTCAACCTTCGAAAAGCATCCGTTATACAAGTTATGGCGATACTCCCGAACTCCCGCCCCAGTACTGGGTGGCGTCGAGGTTATCTCACCAACGAACTGCATAAAAGAGATTTTCGATGTCGACGTACTAGACTCAGGTATTCCAGAACTGCAACGATAAAATTATGATGACAACACCTCAGAGGTCAACTCCCCAGGACACTTCCACTAAACCCCTGACAGGAGGCACCAAGACAATGTTCTCATCATAAAACCATCGGAACGATTCCAAGATACCCACGTGATCCTAAAATTTTTTTTGTGAAATTTGAGAAGAGAAGAGTCAAAACCCTACGTCAGGATGCCTTACCAGAGCGATGAGGAGACTGGGAAGTAAAAAGAATTCCTAAACTCTCTGATATATAATTCCTAAATGACTCAAAACATTTTTCTAGACACAACTCGGCCGCTAAAAACAATCAAGCAATGGGGCTCCTAAGGTCGGGGAAGGCTCTGATACCAACTTGTAACACCCTCGATGCGACTATATCTCCCACGTGTCGAGGCATGATTTAGAGGCATAATTGCATTGAAGGCATATGTCGCAAGTTAGGCAATCTTCACAACATCCCATGTAATATAAATCATAAAGGGGAGATAACATAGTTGTCTTACACTCGCCACGTCAATCAAGTACATAAATAACATTACATCATCCAAACACTCATGGCCCGACTACGACGCCAAAATAAAAGATAACCCAACATGCGACAACGGTCCCGTTCACCCCCAACTAGGCACCACTACTGATCATCGGGAAAAGAAACATAGTAACACTGAGAGTCTTCGTCGAACTCCCACTTGAGCTCAAGCGCGTCTCCTGGAGCGGAATCATCAGGCCCTGCATCTGGTGTAATAGTAATCTGTGAGCCACAGGGACTCAGCAATCTCGCACCCTCGCAATCAAGACTATTTAAGCTTATAGGTAAGGCAAGGTAAATATAAGGAGCTGCAGCAAGCGACTAGCAAGTATGGTGGCTAACTTATTCGCAAAAGAGAGTGAGAAGAGGAGGCAAAGCGCGAGAGAGAAACTAGAGAGCAACCTGCGCAAACATTACTCCAACACCGTGTCCTCTTCCCGGACTCCGCCGAGAAGAGGCCATCACGGTAACACACTCAGTTGATTCATTTTAATTAAATTAAGGTTCAAGTTATCTACAACCGGACATTAACAAATTCCCATCTGCCCATAACCGCGGGCACGGCTTTCGAAAGTTCAATCCCTGCAAGGGAGTCCCAACTTAGCCCATGAGAAGCTCTCACGGTCAACGAAGGAATAGACCTCCTCCCAAGACGTTCCGATCAGACTAGGTATCTCAGTAATTCAAGACACTTCGACAGGTTAAAACAAGACCAGCAACACCGCCCGAATGTGCCGATAAATCCCGATAGGAGCTGCACATATCTCGTTCTCAGGGCACACTCAGATGAGCTCTCCAGACAACTAAAACCAAACCTCGAGTTTCCCTGAGGGGGCGCTGCACAGGACTCTAGTTTGGACCAACACTCAGAGGAGCACTGGCCCGGGGCGGTTTAAAATAAGATGACCCTCGAAAGCAAACTCAACGGGCTCCTCGTTAGCGAACCCGTCTCCCGGCTCTACACAAACAAGACAAACAAGCAACAAAGATACAATCAACCACGTGCAAGGATCAAGCAATATGATGCAATGAAGATATGCTATGTGGGATGCTATGCGGGATGCAAAATACAAGATATGACAGGAAATGCATGAACCTGGCCTCAACTTGGAAATCCAAGTGTGCCACTGGAAAGATGAGATGAAACCGCTTGAAAACGATATAAAAAACGCCGGAATCGGAGTTACGGTTTGGAAATGGCACGCGATTCAAAAATGACACCGGTCTACGATTTACAGCAAGTAGCCAACTAAATGCAATGAAATGAACATGCTACAGCACCCAAACATAACAACAAAATACATGGCAAGGATGCATTCAAGATGCTTAACAAAATTCTAGCACTGATCTACGGCCAATTCATCCACTAACAGGTTCAAACAAGCATGGCAAAAATGCATATGACAAACAGATCTCAGACTTAGTGAAATTAACACTTGTCTGGAATTTCAGATCAGGTAGCCCACTTCGGAGAAACAAAACTACATGCTACAGGAACTGAACATGGCAAAGTAAAGCATGGCATGGAGCTATTCAAAGAGCTTAACAAAAGTCCCTTACTGACCATGAGCCAAAAAGGACCAGAAAATACAATTGCAAGCATGCAAACATAGCAAAAACATAATCAGTTTTCAGACTAAGTGAAAATTGGCACATGCTGAAATATAACTCAAGTAGGCATGTTTACGAGCTCGATGCACTCACTACGTTGCAAGTCATGGCAAGACAAGCATACATCCATCAAGAAGGCACAAACTGCAAGCTAGACATGGCAAGAAAAATAGCATAGCATGCACGGATCAACTACAACATCACCGGCAAAATTGCAAACAAGTTGACAATCTGCCCAGATCCACAAAGTAGCAAAAGTAGAGCTCAATTGACTTAAGCTAGGGTGCTCCATAATTGCAAACAAAGACATGGATGGATAGAGCACTACAATATTAACAAAACATCTTTACTGATCATCCTCAAAAGAGGCACGGATCACTAGGAAACAACATGAACATATGGCATCATGAGATAAACAGATCCAGGACTTCGTGAAAATACTAAGTCTCTGAAAACAGATTTACCAAGTGCACCACTTTGCAAGCTTGCACTAGTCACCACACACATCCTAAAAATACATGGGTTGCACCTCTGGAGAGATGACAAAACCCTTAACAAAACACATGTAGAGCATCAGGGCATATCATGCACACATTAATCATGGCAAAAATGACAAAAACCTAAATAGAGCAGCAGATCTGACAATTATCTCAAGTAGCCCTCTTCTAATAGCATTTCGGCTTTCAAGATAAGCTCAAATGAAAATTATTCAATGGAATGAAATGATGTACTCTCTAAGATGAACATTTTGATATGCTATATGCATGAATCGGAGCCACGGATGCAAAGTTACAGGGCTGCGAACATGAGCACTTGGATCTGAGAATTGCGGGACTTAGAAGAATTAGACCTAGGGTTTCGGCACGCCAACCGAGGATCGCCGGGATCTGGCCGGAGTGGCGCCGCGGTGGCCGGAGTAGAGGGGATCTGGCCGGATCCGGGAGAGGACGGCGAGGCGGCGACGGAAGGCGGCGGCGGCGGCCGGGCGG
>NC_041390.1:298556302-298559551 GCF_002162155.2 Triticum dicoccoides | reverse complement strand
GGCGGGCCGGTCGTGCGGCGAAGTGGGCGCGGCGGCTCGCCCTGTCAGTGGGCGACACGTGGCGCGGTGGGGGCGTCAGACATGTCCGGCCGGCGAGATTTTGTCCGGCCGCGTGAGGAGAGGGAGAGGGTTAGGGTTTGATCCGGAATTTTCGGGGAGGACCTATATATAGGCATAGAGGGAGCTAGGAGAGTCCAATGAGGTGCGGTTTTCGGCCACGCGATCGTGATCGAACGATCTAGATGATGGAGAAGACTTAGGTGGGTTTTGGGCCAGATTGGAGGGGTGTTGGGCTGCAACACACACGAGGCCTTTTCGGTCCCTCGGTTAACCGTTGGAGTATCAAACGAAGTCCAAATGATACGAAACTTGACAGGCGGTCTACCGGTAGTAAACCAAGGCCGCATGGCAAGTCTCGGTCCAATCCGGAAATGTTTAATCCCCACACACGAAAGAAAGATAGAATTGACCACCGGAGGAGAATGAAGCGCTGGAATGCAAAACGGACAACGGGGAAAATGCTTGAATGCATGAGACAAACACATATGCAAATGCAATGCACATGATGACATGATATGAGATGCATGACAACAATAACAACACACGGAGACAAAAACCCGAACCCGATAAAATAAATTAACTTAACGCCAGAAACGGCAAGAGTTGGAGTACAAATTGGGAAAGTTACATCTGGGGTGTTACAGCGGTGCAGTGCTGCAGGTCGGCGTCTTGGACGACTTGGCACAGCCGACTGCTGCACGCGTCCATTGGCGCCATTGGTGCTTGTGGCTTCTGGTCACTTGGTATTGGCCTTGGATTGGAGTGGGTAGTGTTGCGCAGAGACTAGGAGTAGATGGATTGGAGTGGTGGGGTGCCTTTTATGAGAGTCCAAACTGCGTTGCATTCACATCATGCTGGCTCCATTCTGCTTCTCCAATTACTTACTCCTACGTCTGTATGCTAATTGAGTACGGGGGCATCATTGACCGTTCAACGTTTTGGGAACCGCTACCCTTTGCATCGTTGGCCTTCAAGCCGTATCAACGTAAATGCGTGTCAAAAAGAGACTAGTCAGTAGTAGTATACTCAATATTGTGCACCGCGACCAAGGCAAAGAGGAAAATGAGAGAACTACGTATTTATTTACGGCGTAGATTCACTCATTTTGCTCCATATGTACTCATTTAGGGTGTAGTCACATGTTGAAATGTCTAGAAAGGCAAATACTCCTTTTCGGTTTACAGGGCTATACTAGCAAGTACTACAATAGTGGGCTCACATACCAATTTTGTCTCATGCAAGAGCCTAGCTATATGCATGCTCCAAGGCTCTGCACCATGCCCCACCCCTACACAAGACCGCCACGCAAGCGTTCGCAACTGCCATGTTCGGGTTGCGCTTGGCTCTTCTCCTCTTTGAGAAGACGAACAATGATGTTACTACTTCTACAGTATCAAATCAACTGCCGCATGTCCGTCCACCGCGTGCGGGAGGAGTAGTAAGCAAAAGCCTGTCCTCGTCTACGAGCCACCGCGCGCATGGGCGAGCGAGAAGGTGTGTAGTAGTAAAATCAAACTTCTCCTCATTGTACTAGTTGACGCGACACATCATAGCACTGGCCCCACATGCTTGCCTCTAAATTTGGCTAAAAGACCCGTAGTGTATAATATATTTGCTGCAACCTCTAACATTTACCCCACTACAAAGTGGCCCAAGGGAGGGACGCATCTTCATTGACTTACTGCTCCTGCCTTTGGGTTTATGACAGGTGGCCCAATAGGTGGCTGGCCCACCTGTCATACAACCAAAGGCAGGTGCAATGAAGGCACCGGAGCTCGGTCCGCGAGGGAGAGGGCGTTGTAATCAAAGTTCTTGTTGTTGTATGTGTTGACGCGACACATCAAAGTAGTGCACTCGATATATTTAAATAATTTGCGTTTATCAATGCATTAATTACAATGCATGCATGCATGCCGTGACTTTCCTTTTTGATAGAGGCGAGGGTCCCGATCTTTCGATGAGATGATAACTATCGATTTGGTGGAGACGACTTTGACAATCCGACTACAAACGTGCACGACGTTGCGCCTTAGCAATCGCTAAACCAATCTCCTGAGGTTACTGACGATGCCGGAAGCACGGTCAGCCTGACCACGAAGGTCTATTCCTGCAAGCAATCGAAGAACGAGCAAGAATATGATAAAGCAATCTGAATATTGCAAATATATATGAGGTATTGATAATGGTGGGGATCCGTAAGCAGTCTTGGTCTGGTCGTTGGACACAAACGAAGTACACGAAGTTGCAATGGCTAACTTTTAACTAAACAAATCCCAAGGAAAAGCTACTAGATGGATCTACTTATATAGGAGCAAGGGGTGGCGGCCAAGGAGGTGGGAGGACGTCCCAAGGCAGCCTAAAACTAAATCTAGGTCGTACAAGGCCAATGGGCCCAAGTGGAGGTGATGTAACACCTTTGGACTTGTAGTTTGACTCGGATTTTGCTGCAGCATCAGATTGTTTCGTCCACAACTCAACGCTCCGGACGAATTTGAAGGTGATTCCAATTGGGTTGGAAAGTGCACGAAATCTAGTTTCCAACAAAAAAAAGAATCACCCAATTCGGAGTCCGTATGAAAAACTTGTGTGCGTTTTGAGTCAGGTGTGTCTGTGCAGTCCGAATCTGAATCCAGAACGTGAGAGACTTGGACTCTATCTTCTCTTGGGCCAAAAGTGACGTGAGAGAACTTTTTGGACAGCAAATAAACATCTCTTTCTTCCTTATCTTCATATGTGGATTGTACAAATGTCCCATACACCTGCAATTAGACAAAACACAAAAGTGTGTGAAGTATTTTTGTTCTGGATAACATAAATAGATTATTGAATAGTTTGCACTAGAAATCACCTGACAAATATGCATATATGCAATATTTTTGGTCATATCCAAGGTAGTCATGTCCTCATCATCCTCCCCTTCTTGAAAATAAAGCCGTCCTCGGCGTTGCTTAATCTGAAATGTGGCTAACAAAGGAGACAAGGTGTACATGTTGTATATGTATATGTCATCCATTTTTACTTCCCTTGATTTTTGCATATATGACACATGAATAGATGAGTAACTTGCACAGTTCATAAAATCTAAGGCCAAAAAATTAGCACAAGAAGTAGAAGGCATGAAAATATTGCAACTCAGTTTGCACATATAAGTGAAGCTCTTATTCATTTCAAAAGATTGACAATGTTCAT